>NC_086449.1:56284881-56437381 GCF_028390025.1 Pseudophryne corroboree
TTACTATCAGAGGAGGTGACAGGACTGGTGGTTATATCATAGTACATCAGGGCCTTATCAATGCCTTTGGAGGTAAGTTTCTTTCCACAGGGGATTACACAATAAACTATAATGCCTACAAGAATTAACGTTACAAGTATAAATATGCTTATTTGCACAAGAGCCTGTTTCCAATTTTCAAACCACCCAAAATATTGGCTCCATGGGTTATCAATACCTGAATTTTTCTTAAGTTCTATGGATAAGGTTTCTAACTCGTTTATGGCTAAAGTAACCTTACCATTGGGACCAGTGTTGTCAGGAATATATGTACAACAGCCTTCCACCTTACTAATGTAAACACATGTACCGCCTTTTTCTGCTAGGATCATGTCAAGGGCCATTCTATTTTGAAATGTCATTTGGGAAGTGGCTTCTAGCTGTTCAGCTATACCTTTAAGAGCATCTTTGGTATCATTAACAAATCTTTGTTGATTATAATATATATAATTAATCCAGGCTACGTTTTTATTTACAGTTACTATAGGGAACAATGACTCAAAACCCGCAGCCACCTCATCTCTAGCTTTGAACTCATTTGGAACACCTCTTGGGACCCCTATAGCATCAATGTATACGTGGGGGTCAAAGCTACCTCCTGGGAGTGCTCTTTTCTTTCGATTAACAGGAGTATTAGAGGGAGGAGTGGGGTCATCGGTGATCATTAAAAAGGCTGAAAAAACAATTTTCCTGTTCTAGGGGTATATTAAGGGGCACTGTACCTAGGTGGGGCCTAGATTTGCCACAGACATAACAGTTGCTTTTATTGTGTTTGTTAGCACTATACTTCATCCATTCCAACCAAAAATTAATGTCAGAGAAACCAGTTTCAATAGCTAGGGTGTCTTCAAAGGTAGGGTTAGTAATAGCCACCATATCTTTAGAAGTGGCAATATGGGGCTTTAAAGGTTTGTTTTGGGGAGCAATTTTAGGCTGGTATTTTGGGTTTTTTATACATATCCCATAAATAAAACCTTTGTCTTGCACTATAGTACCATTCGTCAGTAACACAAATATATACTGTCTCAGACATTCCTGATTTCCTCCTTTGTTGTATATAATATTTGTCATCAGCAATTTTGGGGAACATAAAATAGTCAAGGATATATGTGGCTACGTGTGTGTTAGAGGAATTATACCACAAGGTGGGGATCCCATTTGTTTGTGTGATGTCGACTTCACATATTGTGAGGTGAATGAGGGCCAGTAGGGCTATCGAGATAGTCCCCAGGATAGAGATAGGGGACAGGTTCCTCATCTTCTTCTGTTCTTCTTTCTTCGCTAGGTGGGAGGTCAGGGCTGTCTGCCCCGGTTCGTACCTCACTGGAATCACTTGCTTCCCTCTCTAGGTCTGGTCTAGGAACCTTTTTTACTCGGGATGCATGGATCCAGGCAGGACTTTCCTCTGTCAGGACTGCTGTCCGGGTAACTGCTACGACCTCTGTCTCTGGACCATAGGTGAAGTCTCCTGGGCTCTTGTTCCTGGGGAGCACCTTCACCACGACTCTGTCTCTGACTTTAAAGGGGTGTGTAGGTTCCTGTGGATTCAAAGGGTTTTTACAAACAACCTCATGTTCAATTTCATTCAGTTTTGTTATCAGGGACCTGACATACTCTTCTCTGATGAGTTCTAGATCTCCTTCCTGTATTACTAGTGGTTTCTTAGCCCAGGGTGTAGGAAAAGGGTCTACCCATTAGTATTTCAAAGGGTGAGTATCCTAGAGTTTTCTGTGGGGTATTCAAGATGCTGGTGTTTAGCTTTATTAGGGTTGTTCCTGAGGCAAGTGATGCATCTGCTAACATACTGGTCCACAAGTGATTTGGCATTAGTAACATAAAAATCATTGGTTAGTAGGAGGAGTGTTGTGGCTTCACCACGGTGACCAACACCACGGCACTGGGCAACGAGCAAAGGGGCACTGGACTGGGGTATACAGGGTTTCCCCTCTTTGCAGATTAATCCTGATTTAGGATTTTTTCTGCAGAATTGGGTAAGTCCAGTCGGAGAGATCAGCATTAGTCGCAGCAGCTTGAAGTTGAGTGAGCAGATGGACGTTGTCAAGGGAGGGACATGCTCTAGTGAGTGCAACGAGTTCTGCAGCTTGCGCGGACTGATAAGGTATTGGTAGGGTTTCCAACACAGTATCAGGGAGGGTGACAATGGCATAGCCAGCCTGGTATGTATTGTCATTGGGCCTACTACATGAGCCGTCAACAAAAACTACGTCTGCGCCTGGTATGGTAACGGGAGACATGTCAAGTCTGGGAGAAGTTTCAGCTTCAATGGAAGCAGCACAGTCATGTAGGTCGGGTGGTTCATCCTCGGGACCTTTCAAGCCTAAAAGGGCATTGAGAATGGGTGCAGGGCCAGAAGAACTAGCAGTGTACTTAATGGTAAGGGTAGGGTTACTCAAAAGGAGTACTTCATATCCACTAAGGCGTTGTGCTGACATGTACTGTGTGTGTAAGCCTTTAAGTATTGCCAGGACATCATGTGTGGTGTGGAGTACTGTGATGTGGCCTAAAGTGAGGGTAGTGGCCATTTCTGCAACCATTGCACAGGCTGCCAAAGCCCTGAGGCAGGCAGGCATACCTTGCACAGACACTGGCATGACTTTGGGAAAAAAATGCCACGGGGCGCAACTTCCCTCCATGAAACTGTGTGAGCACCCCCGCCATGGTTTTACAATTGTCCCTTGCATATAGATGGAAAGGTAGCACATAACTGGGGAGGCCAAGTGCCGGACTTTTCATCAACATACATTTTAAACTTTCATATGCAGTTAACATTTCTTGTGACCATTGTACAGTTTTAGGTTTGTCCTTCAGTGTGGCTTGTCTCAAAATGTTATCATAATAGGAGCAATCAGAAATCCACTGTCTGCAGTAATTTACCATACCCAGGAAGGACAGTAGTTCCCTCTGGGTAGTTGGGGTGACCAGGCCCAATACAGACTGTATGCGTTGTGGACTGATTTTCCTCTCTCCCTGAGTGAGCACAAAACCTAAGTAATCAACATGCTTTTTACACCATTGCATTTTTATTTTGGACACCTTGTGTCCACATTCACAAAGCCAGTTTAGTAATGAAACACCATCCTCTCGGCAGGCCTCCTCAGTTTTACTACAGAGCAGCAGATCATCTGCATACTGTAGCAGGACTGAACCATGGTGAGGTTGCCAGGGCCTCAATGTGGCCTGGAGACAACAGGTGCGTCAATAATCTGCACCAGGTAAGTTGTTTACCCTCAAAAGAAAAGGCAAAAAGTAATTGTGTCTGTGAATCTACAGGTATGCTGAAAAAAAGGCATTCTTCAAATCAATTACAGAGAAGAACTAGCATCTGCAGGGATTGCAGAAATGAGTGAGTTTACATCTGGAACAATTGGTGCAATTGGGACAATTGGCTGATTGATCGCTCTGAGATTCTGTACAAATCTTATACTGCCATCAGCTTTGGCAACAGGGTTCACAGGAGTACAGTATGGTGATACAATATGTCTGAGAATACCCTGTTGTAAGAATTGCTGTATCACGGGGCGGAGACCTTCTATCTTTTCTGGTGAGAGGGGATACTGCATAAGTCAGAACACAAAACACTGGTTGTTGCACCGCTGTCCACTAAAAAGGGAATTTTACTTCCATTTATAATAAGTGGCAGCAGAGGTGAATCTTTACTATGACGGGAGAGTTGAATAAAGGCTGGGATACCCTCCTCCGGGCCCCGTCAGTGCGCGGGGTCTTTGGAATCTTCCCTGACTGCGGGGTTGGTTCTGTCTGCTTTCTGAGTTAAGCAAAGGTAAGCCAGCGTCATCTGTCCAGCAGTCCTTAAACCTTTTCCAAAACGCAGTAACAGACTATGAAGGTTTCTGTTTACAAGCCACAGCGACAGGCAAAAAAGCACAGGCAAAGGAGCACGGGTTTTAAAGACCTCCTTCATATGTGTATAGCTGCGTCCTTTGCAAGCTTTGCGCAAATAAGATATACAGCCATCGAGGGTAATGGTGGGCTTGGGACAGTGTTTTACTATTATCTAAACTCTGGGTTATTGGTGCTAGGGATAGAGCTAGTGGACGCACCCTCCAGCAGTGGAGCTGGAGGCAATCCCATTTGGTGTGAAAGGGTTACTGCTGCCAAGAGATTTGTGTCTCTGAGCGCAGGATACATTGGAATGCAAAGGGGGGAGGCGAGAGGGATTTTCAAAGATTTACAGTTCTCTGCAGCTTCGCTTCTGTGCTATTGGGAACTGACATTTTTTCTTAAATCTCCATATAGAAAGGGTAATTACTGCCTTCCCGTAGGAATGGGTCCTGTCCTGCTTTCTCTTTCCATCCCGCTAAATTATCCACCCATGGGTTAACTAAGTAATACTCTGAGGTAGAGTTGCGGGCGACATACATCTTGCATGTCTCACCAGGGAGGGGCGGGGAATATGCAGGTTTTTTTACTCTGACTAGAGCCCATTGTCAGACAGTAATATAAATCAACAGTACAACTTTAAAGGAAAATATCTAAAATTTACAACTCTACTATACATGCATCAGCTAACCAGTTAATTAGTCATTGACAATATCACAATATTATCTGTATAATGAGAACATGAAATCTTTTGACGGGTACGCTTACCATTCGTACAAGATGTCAGAAAAATACAGCGTTTTAAACAGGAAGCAAGAAAAGTGTTTGAGTAAAGATATCTGGCAGACGAAAACTTACCAGCCGTCTGAACCAAATATAAGAACTTATCTCACTACAACATACAAGAATATATATATAGACGATCAGATCGAGGTATAATCTACGTTATGTATAGACCCCAGGTCTATGTTTAAGTATCCCAGATACTAACGTCTTTGGAGAATTGCGCTTGGACGCCTGGTCCTTTCTCAGACGTATCTTTAAGTCCCAGACATTAAAGATTCTATGGTATCCCTGATACCTGTTTTATGCTTTTACATAAAACTTCGTAATATTAAGTCCCGGACTTAAATATTACCTTGTCACGTGTTCCCGGAACACTGACACGGATTCAGCTTCAGTGTATGACCGCAATCCTGTATGGCAAAGACAGACAATAAATTCTCTATTTTTACCATTCAGGGACGATCACTGAATCCCGGACATAGCCCCCAGCTGAAAGGATTTTTTCTTATATCTTAACCCTCGATGTGATGGCCTCTCAGACGTCTGGGAGTGTAAACCTTTACGCTATCAGTTACATGCACAACACAAGCAGTAAAAATTCACACTGTTTATTTAATAAATTACAGAGTACTATATAGAAAAGAAACATGGGTGTATACAATATGTGCAAGCATATGATTGGATAAATAGAAGTAGCATACGACATTACATGCAGGATATTTTAGTAACACACAGAAGTAACAGTTTTGATCTGGTATGTAATTGTCCTTGAAGATAAGACACACACAAGCCTTATATTATATGAACAGACAAAGGCATCTTGTAGAGAGTGCGTACGTGTCTATTCAAACACATAACAATTCATATAGCATGTTTAACCCTTCATTAGGGAGGTAGAAATATTCACTTTTACACTATACTTATTATAAGGAAATTGATCATATAAAAAGTAATATTTACAAAGACAGAAGAGCTAACCCTTCAGAACTCACCCCCTTCCCACGGTGGCAATTCAACAAAGGGGTGTGGTCTCAAAAAAGGGGCGTGTCACACAATAGTAATAACGCCCACAGTAGTAGCACCCCATAATACACATAATGCCTACAGCAGTAGCGCCTCTTATACAATGCCCACAGTGGTAACGCCCCTTATATAGAGCCCATAGTAGTGGTGCCCCTTATGCAATGCTCGCAATAGCAGTGCCCCTTATGACCCCAGGAGTGATGCCCCTTATGAAGTGCCCCCTTTACAATGCCCTCATTAGTAGTGCCCCCAGTAGTAATGCCCTTAATGGTAATGCCCCCCAGTCGTTTAGCCCCTGTAGTTATGCCCCCTTGTAGTTTAGCCCCCAGTAGTAATGCCTCCAAGTAGTAATGCCCCCAGTAGTTTAACCCCTGTAGTTACGCCCCCAGTAGTAATGCCACTGTAGTTATGCCCCCAGTAGTAATGCCCTCCTGTAGTTTGCCCCCTGTAGTTTGCACCCAGTAGTAATGTCTCCCAGTAGTTTGCCCCCAGTAGTAATGCCCCTCTGTAGTTTGCCCCCAGTAGTAATGCCCCCCCAGTAGTAATGCCCTCCTGTAGTAATGTCCCCCAGTAGTAATGCCCCTCAGTAGTTTACCCCCCAGTAGTAATGTCCCCCAGTAAATGCCCCCCAGTAGATGCCCCTCAGTAGCTTGCCCCCCAGTAGTAATGCCCTCCTGTAGTTTGCCCCCTTGTAGTAATGTCCCCCAGTAGTACTGCCCCTCAGTAGTCTGTCCCCCAGTAGTAATGCCCTTCTGTAGTTTGCCCCCAGTAGTAATGGCCCCCAGTAAATGCCCCCCAGTAAATGCCCCCCAGTAGTAATGACCCCAGTAGATGCCCCTCAGTAGTTTGCCCCCCCAGTAGTAATGCCCCCGTAGTAATGCCCTCTCAGTAGTTTGCCCCCCAGCTGCTACACAAATAAAAAAAATAAAAAAACACAGCACACACCATACTTACCAAGCCCCGCTCCGTGTCTGGCCGCTGCAGCCCTCTCGTCGCCCGCTCCTCTGCACTATGAGAGAGACGTCATGACGTCTCTCCCATAGCGCGCACTGACTGAGCCGGAAGGCGGAGCTCAGTACTGAGCTCCTGCCTCCGGCTGCCGCTGTGCGGGAAGACGGGGGCGCCCGCTGGTAACACACTCTCAGCGGGCGCCCGTCATCTCCCTGCAGCGACGGGGACACATCGCCGGGTTAGGTGAGCCAGAGGAGGCGGAACTGCGTTCCGTCTCCAAGTGGAACTGACGGAACGCAGTTCCGCCCCGTTCAGGCTCACTTTAACCCCTGGGTACTATACAGTATGTGTCATTATGTGTATAAGGGCATTAATAATGTGCAGTATATGTGTAAGGGACATTATGTTTATAAGGGCATTAATAAAGGTTGGCATAATGTGTAAGGGGCATTACTGTGTGGTATTATGTGTATAAATGCATTACTAATGTGTGGCATTATGTGTATAAGGTGCTCTACTGTGTGGCGTATTGTATATAAAGGGCACTACTGTGTTGTCTAATGTGAATAAAGAGCAATTTGGTGTGGTGTAATGTGAATAAGGAGCAATTCAGTGTGATGTAATGTGAATAAGGGCCACTACTGTGAGGAGTAACGTTTATAAGGTAAAGTGGTACTACTGCTCCTATTTAAAATATAGGGGGTAGGAACAATAAAATGAGGGCTGCTATGGGTGGGGGTGATCATGCTGGGAAAGGGGTACAGGGTCAGAGGCAGAACTAGTGGCGGTTCTAGGGATGACCTGCCAAAATCTTGCCTAGTGCATCATATTGGTTAGGGCTGGCTCTGGGTGAAAGGGCTGCGGGAAATAACCAGGGCTGGATTAGGCCTTGGGGGGCCTCGGGGCACTTAAGACAGGAGAATCCCTGTGGATGGGAGGTTGGGGATATTAGATTGTGCATACCTCCAAAAATAAGCCATTCCAGGAGGGATAAGTGCTCTCTACCTGTCCTTCCCTCATGTTAAGATGTATAGATTGTGTATGTTAAATTTAAACCAATGGTGTATTTTAGACTTTAACTAATAGTTAAATAATACCCGAGCACTGTTTGTAGCCCCACCTAATTGAGAGAAAACTATTTTGTAACATTTTCTTGTAGTGGAACAAGAACAACTTAACCTTAAAATAAACAGAGAAAAAAAAATATAATTTATCTTGTCACATGCAAGAATAGCAGCAGCCTCTGTACTACTTACATGCTGGGACAGGATTCAGGAGGACTCTGCGTGTGTGTGTCTCTCTAAACCCTCATTATATAACAGGTTACACATATAACAGTTAGGAGATGATTAGTTGGTAGTTTATCGCTGAACTTTATCATTTTTCAAGGTTTAGTACATCTCTCCTATACTGAGATGACATAACATACAGAGTGAGATGCCTCAATGGGCATTTTGTGATCAAACCTCTGAAAATGCAATTTTTTGAAGTTTGGGCACTTTTTGCATATGCACCAAGCTCCGAAATATGATACATTCTACAGCTTGGACCCGTTGGCTAACGCCATCTTTAGATGGCATTATTCTACAGAAGCCTATGGGCTTATCTTCATATTTTGTGCTGAGAGGGGTCGCCTGTTGCGCATTCATCATACGGTGCATGCGAAAAAGGACTCCCAGATCACAAATCCGGTAGTCCTTACACCGCAAAGGACAGCTCTTATCGGGAGTGCTGTTCTTTGCTTAAATCTTCATGCATATGGCATTAATAAATGCATATATGCATGCGACCATTTGGGGGATGCATCACAATTAAAATGCGATGCTTGATGCACCCCACACCCAGTGAGATGAATATAATGGGTGTAGTATGATTTACAGGCGGTCGGGAAGCCAGCGTTCAAAATACCAACGTCACCATCCCAACAATTAAAATTCCGACAGGGGTGAGCAGGCTATGTTCTCCCTTCTCCTGTACCCCCTAAACCTAACCCTCCCTTCCCACAGGCTAACCCTAGCCTCCCTCGTTAGTACCTAACACTAACCTCTCCCCGGTGGTGCCTAAACCTAAAACCTTCCCTGCAGCCTAAACCTAACCCTCCCCCTTAGTGCCTACACCTAACCTAACCTTCCCACAGTGGTGCCTAGCTCTAAGCCCCCCTTCCCACAGCCTATCCCTAACCTCCCCCTCCCTTAGCGTAACCCTAACCTCCCGGGGTGGTGGCTAAACCAAACCCCCCCCCCCCCCAGTCACTAAGGCTGGGGCATCCCGCAGAACAGGATCCGTGTGCACACATAACCCCCCTCGCGGCCAAGCTGGTCCTGATCAGCGGGACCCACTTGGCCGCTATGTGTGGTCCTAGCCTAAAGTTTGTGACAGTTGGAAATCCCGTCTGTCTCTCTGTTGTACAGTCTCAGGGTAGAGAGAGATGTGTAATGAGCAGAAACAGCCGTTGTTGTGGTCTGGTCAATACTGCAACCTGAATATTAGGTGAGCGTTGGTAATAAAAGTCTATTTCACAATTTCTCTTTGTGGTTTTCCTATGTTGCTTTTAAATCCAAAATAAATTCAAAGGACCATATACAAATCACGTACTGTACTTTCTGCTGGAATGGGGCAAAAAGATACAATACGTATTTTATTTATACCCTTTCTGTCACGAACCTCGGGCAGCGGCGACCGCGCTTGTCCCTGCGGGTGGCCTGGTCTGCCCGGCGCCTCTCTTCCCCTGTCAGTCTCCGGCTTCAGCGGCGGGTCGGCGCTGCTCTCCGGCGGCTTCCCGGAAGCAAGGGCGCCGCCATCACAAGCAAGGGCAAGGAGGCGGAGCAGGTCTGACGTCACCTGCCTGCTCCGCCAATCAGGCTAGGGCGGGGAATTTAAAATCAGATACCAGGCAGAGATCCGATGCCTGAGTATCTTCGTTTCTCCTGTGGAAGCTATGATCCAGAGCTCCCTCGTCCCTGCAAGCATCCTGTGCTTCCAAGCATCCTGTCCCTGCAAGCATCCAGCATCCTGTCCCTGCAAGCATCCTGTGCCTACAAGCAACCTGTGCTTCCAAGCATCCTGTGCCTACAAGCACCTCCGTGCCTCCAGTTACCTCCGTGTCTCCAAGCACCTCGTGCCTCCAAGCACCTCCGTGCCTCCAAGCACCTCCGTGCCTCCAAGCACCTCGTGCCTCCAAGCACCTCGTGCCTCCCTCGTGCCTCCAAGCACCTCGTGCCTCCAAGCACCTCCGCGCCTCAAGCACCTCCGTGCCTCCAGTTACCTCCGTGCCTCCAGTTACCTCCGTGCCTCCAGTTACCTCCGTGCCTCCAAGCACCTCCGTGCCTCCAAGCACCTCGTGCCTCCAAGCACCTCGTGCCTCCAAGCACCTCCGCGCCTCAAGCACCTCCGTGCCTCCAGTTACCTCCGTGCCTCCAGTTACCTCCGTGCCTCCAGTTACCTCCGTGCCTCCAAGCACCTCCGTGCCTCCAAGCACCTCGTGCCTCCAAGCACCCCGTGCCTCCAAGCACCTCCGCGCCTCAAAGCACCTCCGTGCCTCCAGTTACCTCCGTGTCTCCAAGCACCTCGTGCCTCCAAGCACCTCGTCCCTCCAAACACCTCGGTGTCTCCAAACACCTCCGTGCCTCCAAGCACCTCCGTGCCTCCAAACACCTCCGTGCCTCCAAGGGTCTCCCAGCACTCCCTGTACTCCCAGTACCTCAGTGCCTTCAATACCACAGTGTCTCCAATATCTCAGTACCCCAGCCTTCATTATTTCTACAAGTCTTGTCTTACAGGAGACCTACAAGAATTCCTCTGGGCCTCCCGCCTGCCGTCTTAGTTCTGCATGAGGAAGACCTACATCCGGCCATCTCTACTACGACCCAGTGGCGGTTCCTCTTCCCGGTCATCGGAAGAAGCCCCGAGTCCACAACACTCCCAAACCAGGTCAGTGATAGTATACTCAGGCCACATGGACTCGGGGGATCGGAACACGGACTCTAGTGCCATCCAGAACCTGGCTTCTCGAGTGCAAAGTCAGGAAGCAGCACAAGGTCAGGTGATGCAGTACCTCCAGCAGTTGTCCGGGCGTCTGGATCAGATTCAGGCGTCTCTGGCCTCAGTAATTCCGGCTCCTGTTCCAGCAGTCGCACCAGTTGCCGTTGCCAGCAATGTTCAACCATCGGCCGGTGTCACTCCACGCCTTCAGTTGCCTACTCCGTCCCGCTATAATGGGAATCCCAAAAATTGTCGTGGTTTCTTGAACCAGTGCGAGGTACATTTCGAGCTACTTGCACACAACTTTCCTACAGACCGGTCCAAGGTAGCATATATTATTTCTCTGTTGGAAGGTTCTGCTTTGGATTGGGTGTCTCCATTATGGGAACGATCTGATCCCATGGTTTCCAACTACACCAACTTCATCTCGTCCTTTCGAAGGATTTTCGACGAGCCCGGCAGAATGACCACTGCTTCTTCCGATTTGCTCCGTGTTCGGCAGGGCGCCCGTTCCGTGGGCCAGTACGTGGTTCATTTCCAGACCATTGCTTCCGAACTACGCTGGAATAATGATGCCCTGAGAGCTGCCTTCTGGAACGGTCTTTCCGACCGGCTGAAAGACGAGCTGGTTACTAGAGATCTGCCGGATCCATTAGAAGATTTGATTTCCCTTTGCGTCAAGGTGGATCTTCGGATGCAGGAGCGTGGAAGAGAACGTAACCGTTCGGATCGTTCCAGGTTCCGGAATCCTACTCCTAGGCCGGTGGCCTCACCTAGCTCAGATGAGCCCATGCAAATTAACCGCTCCCGACTGTCTCCGGAAGAACGACAGCGTCGTCGTGAGGGTAAACTCTGCCTTTACTGTGGAGCCGCAGATCATTTTCTTAAATCTTGTAAAGTCCGTCCGGGAAACGGGCAGACCTAGCTTGTTCCGGAGGAGTCAAGCTGGGAGTTACGACAAAAGCTTCTCCAACTTCGGACTGCTTGCTTCCAGTAACTCTAGTCTCCAATTCAGTCTCCAGGTCTTGTGAAGCCCTATTGGATTCCGGAGCTGCAGGGAACTTCGTTTCTTCCTTCTGTGCCCAAAGTTTGGGTTTAAAGTTACGGCCTATCGAGCGGCCAATTTCACTGACGGCTATCAACGGGACTAGAATTTCCAAAGGTCTCATAATGTGGCGCACGGGGCCAGTTAAGCTGCGGGTCGGGGCTCTACATCAGGAAGATTTGGAACTCTTGGTAATCCCAGAAATGCCCCATGATCTGGTTCTTGGAATGCCTTGGCTGAAAAGTCATAACCCCCACATCGATTGGAAGTCGTCACAAATTCTGTCCTGGAGTTCCTTTTGTCACACTAATTGTCTTACTCCTGTTTGTCCGCTCCGTGTTACCTCCAAAACGGATGAAGAGCACATTCCGGAGGCATATCAAGGGTACAAGGACGTATTTTCGGAACAAGCTGCTGACCTGTTACCACCTCACAGGCCTTGGGACTGCCCTATTGACCTTGTCCCAGGGAAGACGCCACCTCGTGGTCGCACATATCCTCTGTCTCTTCCCGAGACTCAAGCCATGTCGGAGTATATTAAGTCCAATATGCTCAAGGGATTCATTCGCCCCTCTTCCTCCCCTGCTGGTGCAGGCTTCTTTTTCGTGAAGAAAAAGGACGGGGGGTTGAGACCATGCATCGACTACCGCGGCCTAAACGACATTACTATTAAGAATAAATACCCCTTGCCACTAATCACAGAGTTATTTGATAGGGTTCGTGGTGCCCGCATTTTTTCAAAACTCGACTTGAGAGGAGCTTATAATCTTATACGCATCCGAGAGGGGGATGAATGGAAGACTGCCTTTAATACCCGAGATGGGCATTACGAATACTTGGTGATGCCGTTTGGTCTTAGTAATGCTCCCGCGGTTTTCCAGGGATTCGTCAACGAAATCTTTCGTGATATGCTGTATCAGAGCGTTGTGGTATATCTGGACGACATACTGATTTTTTCCAAGAATCTTGTCGAACACAGGACTCAAGTCAAAGAGGTGCTACACCGTTTACAAGAGAATCATCTCTACGCCAAGCTTTCCAAATGTACCTTTGAAGTAACATCTATTCCGTTCCTCGGTTATGTCATCTCGGGGACGGAGCTTCGCATGGATCCGGAAAAGTTGTCGGCCATTCGTGATTGGACTCAGCCTCTTTCCCTGAAAGCAATACAAAGGTTCCTGGGCTTTGCGAACTACTACAGGAAATTCATTAAAGGTTTCTCCACCATTGTTGCACCCATTACTGCCCTGACGAGAAAGGGTTCTAATCCTAGTTTGTGGCCTCCGGAAGCCATTGTAGCTTTTTCTCGCTTAAAGTTAGCTTTCACGACGGCTCCAGTTCTCCAACAACCAAATTTCGAGGAACCCTTCTTCTTAGAAGTTGATGCATCTTCAGTCGGGGTGGGGGCTGTCCTCTCCCAGCATTCCTCTGATAAGAAATTACATCCGTGTGGCTTCCACTCTCGTAAATTCTCTCCAGCCGAACGAAATTACTCTATTGGAGACCAGGAACTCTTGGCAATCAAATCTGCCTTGGAAGAATGGAGATATCTTCTAGAAGGGGCTAAACATGTGTTTACCATCTACACGGATCACAAGAATTTACTGTACATCAAATCCGCACAATGTTTGAATCCTCGCCAGGCGAGATGGGCACTTTTCTTTTCCCGATTCTCGTTCATTATCAAGTACCGTGCCGGGACTCTCAATATTAAAGCAGATGCGCTTTCCCGTTCACAGGTTCCCACAGACGAGGATGAACCTCCGGAGCGGGGTTTAATTCTGAATCCAGTTTCTGTCTCTGCTGCTTTAACTACTCCAGCTCCTCCTCCTGGAAGAATGTCCGTACCAGCTAGATTCCGCCCAGGAATACTACGGTGGGTCCATAACTCCAAGTTTTCCGGTCATCCCGGCGCTCAGAAGATGTACAAGTTTCTGCAAAGGTCTTACTGGTGGAACACCATGAGGAAGGATGTACAAGATTGCGTTAATTCATGTCCCCAATGTACACAACATAAATCTCCTCGTCTGCCTCCTGCAGGGTTACTTCGTCCTCTGCCTATCCCTGTGAGACCCTGGACTCACATTTCCATGGACTTCATCACTGACTTGCCCTGTTCCAAGGGTTGCAACACCGTTTGGGTTATCGTTGACCGTTTTTCGAAGATGGCACACTTTGTGCCCTTGACTGGTCTTCCGACAGCACCGAAACTGGCTCTATTGTTTATCCGAGAACATTTTCGTTTGCATGGGTTGCCACAAGAGATTGTTTCTGACCGTGGAGTACAGTTCACCGCCAGGTTTTGGAAAGCCCTTTGTTCAACTCTACACATTAAACTTAAGTTTTCGTCGGCTTATCATCCCCAAACAAATGGACAAACGGAACGAGTCAATCAAGATCTAGAGACTTTTCTTCGGTTGTATCTCTCTCCTTCACAGGACAACTGGGTGGAGTTGTTGCCTTGGGCGGAGTTTGCCCATAACCATTTGTTTCATTCTTCCACTGGGGAATCACCATTTTTCGTCAACTACGGGTTCCATCCCCGTGTTCCGGAATTTCCAAGCCTTCCGATAATAGAGGTTCCTGCTGTAGCGTCCACTCTACGACACTTTGGACAAATTTGGAGAAAGGTTCATGCTAATCTTAAGCAGGTTTCTGTTCGGTACAAGTTCTTTGCAGATAAGAAACGGCAAGCCGCACCTCAATATAAAGTTGGGGACAGGGTATGGCTGTCCACACGGAATCTCCGGTTGAAGGTGCCCACCATGAAATTCGCTCCAAGGTTCATCGGTCCTTACCCTGTGCTACAAGTCTTAAATCCTGTGGTCTGTAAACTGGGTTTGCCTGCCCATCTTCACATACCTAACGCCTTCCATGTTTCTCTACTCCGTCCCCTCATACTGAATCGATTCCACTCAGCACTCCCAAGGCCAACGTCCGTAGTGGCAGAAGCTGGAGCGGAGTTTGAAATCAAAGCTATTCTGGACTCTCGTTATCTTCATAAAAAATTACAGTACTTGGTGGACTGGAAGGGTTATGGACCTGAGGAGAGAAGTTGGATTGGGGCTACTGAAGTAACGGCTCCTCGTCTGATTCGGATCTTCCACTCCAGACATCCGACTAAGCCCGGGAAGTGTCCAGGGGCCACTCCTGGAGGAGGGGGTACTGTCACGAACCTCGGGCAGCGGCGACCGCGCTTGTCCCTGCGGGTGGCCTGGTCTGCCCGGCGCCTCTCTTCCCCTGTCAGTCTCCGGCTTCAGCGGCGGGTCGGCGCTGCTCTCCGGCGGCTTCCCGGAAGCAAGGGCGCCGCCATCACAAGCAAGGGCAAGGAGGCGGAGCAGGTCTGACGTCACCTGCCTGCTCCGCCAATCAGGCTAGGGCGGGGAATTTAAAATCAGATACCAGGCAGAGATCCGATGCCTGAGTATCTTCGTTTCTCCTGTGGAAGCTATGATCCAGAGCTCCCTCGTCCCTGCAAGCATCCTGTGCTTCCAAGCATCCTGTCCCTGCAAGCATCCTGTGCTTCCAAGCATCCTGTCCCTGCAAGCATCCTGTGCCTACAAGCAACCTGTGCTTCCAAGCATCCTGTGCCTACAAGCACCTCCGTGCCTCCAGTTACCTCCGTGTCTCCAAGCACCTCGTGCCTCCAAGCACCTCCGTGCCTCCAAGCACCTCCGTGCCTCCAAGCACCTCGTGCCTCCAAGCACCTCGTGCCTCCAAGCACCTCCGCGCCTCAAGCACCTCCGTGCCTCCAGTTACCTCCGTGCCTCCAGTTACCTCCGTGCCTCCAGTTACCTCCGTGCCTCCAAGCACCTCCGTGCCTCCAAGCACCTCGTGCCTCCAAGCACCTCGTGCCTCCAAGCACCTCCGCGCCTCAAGCACCTCCGTGCCTCCAGTTACCTCCGTGCCTCCAGTTACCTCCGTGCCTCCAGTTACCTCCGTGCCTCCAAGCACCTCCGTGCCTCCAAGCACCTCGTGCCTCCAAGCACCCCGTGCCTCCAAGCACCTCCGCGCCTCAAAGCACCTCCGTGCCTCCAGTTACCTCCGTGTCTCCAAGCACCTCGTGCCTCCAAGCACCTCGTCCCTCCAAACACCTCGGTGTCTCCAAACACCTCCGTGCCTCCAAGCACCTCCGTGCCTCCAAACACCTCCGTGCCTCCAAGGGTCTCCCAGCACTCCCTGTACTCCCAGTACCTCAGTGCCTTCAATACCACAGTGTCTCCAATATCTCAGTACCCCAGCCTTCATTATTTCTACAAGTCTTGTCTTACAGGAGACCTACAAGAATTCCTCTGGGCCTCCCGCCTGCCGTCTTAGTTCTGCATGAGGAAGACCTACATCCGGCCATCTCTACTACGACCCAGTGGCGGTTCCTCTTCCCGGTCATCGGAAGAAGCCCCGAGTCCACAACACTCCCAAACCAGGTCAGTGATACTTTCTTACTAGAGATAACATATAATGTGACATGTACTGTGCGTGGCTGCTGTGTTCCGTTATATATAGTATATGTACCTCCCTCCCATTCACCCACTCCCCCTGCTGTCAGAGGACCATGTGTGACACTGCAGCACCAGCACAGAAGCCCCTGCTGCACTTACAATGGACAGGTATGGAGGTTCCCCAGTGTCTGTGTTTACAGTGGAGACCCAGGACCACCAGTCTCCCCACTGTCCTCCTCCCATAAGAAAGAGGGCATCCAGGGGCAGGACGCTGATTCAGCTGGTCCTGGTGGCACTTACTCTACTGGCACTGTGCGGCGCAGCATCCCAGATCTACTACTTAAGGAGGATGCAGAGCAATCTAGATGCCGCTCAGGAAATGGTAAGTGTGTTCTTTCTATAGTGTTGGGGCAACTCAACGGGTGTTTGGTGATGAAGCTGTTAAGATTGTCCCTCTGTTATCCGAATTGTTGAACGTGTACTAAAAGGAGAAGGGGAGGTCTGCAAGTAGTAAGGAGAGAGTGAGAGAGAGGGAGAGAGAGAGAGAGAGAGAGAGAGAGAGAGAGAGAGAGAGAGAGAGAGAGAGAGAGAGAGAGAGAGATGTGGAGAGAAAGGGAGAGGGAAAGAGAGAGAGAGAGAGAGAGAGAGAGAGAGAGAGAGAGAGAGATATGGAGAGAAGGAGAGGGAAAGAAAGAAAGAGAGAGAGAGAGATGTGGAGAGAAAGGGAGAGGGAAAGAGAGAGAGAGAGAGAGAGAGAGAGATAGAGATATGGAGAGAAGGAGAGGGAAAGAGAGAAAGAGAGAGAGAGAGAGAGAGAGAGAGAGAGATGGAGAGAAGGAGGGGGGGAGAGACAGAGAGAGAGAGAGAGAGATGTGGAGAGAAAGGGAGAGGGAAAGAAAGAGAGAGAGAGAGAGAGATGGAGAGAAGGAGGGGGGGAGAGACAGAGAGAGAGAGAGAGATGTGGAGAGAAAGGGAGAGGGAAAGAGAGAGAGAGAGAGATGTGGAGAGAAAGGGAGAGGGAAAGAAAGAAAGAAAGAAAGAAAGAAAGAAAGAAAGAAAGAAAGAAAGAAAGAAAGAAAGAAAGAAAGAAAGAAAGAAAGAAAGAAAGAAAGAAAGAGAGAAAGAAAGAAAGAAAGAGAGAAGGAGAGGGGGAGAGAGAGGGAAGGAGAGGAAAGAGGAAAAGAATGAATGAGGGGTGCAGAGGGAGTTGTGGAGTGAGAGAGAGGGAGACAGAGGGAGGGACAGGGAAAGAGAGAGAGAGAGAGGGAAAGAGAGGGAGAGAGAAAGAGAGGGGGAGAGAGGGAAATCAGTTTTACCCATTGCTACAGAGAGTTAAGAGATTAGCCACATATTAATATACCAGTAAAAACCTCCTTCACATACAGTACATGCTGTGTTGTCAGTTTGTGCATAGGTTCATAAACCCAGTCCTCAGAATCCCAAACAGTTCACATTTTCCAGGACACCTAGCAGGTGCACAGGTGTGTACATTGGGGGTTATCCCGAGTTGATCGCAGCTGTGCTAAATTTAGCACAGCTACGATCATTCACACTGACATGCGGGGAGATGCCCAGCACAGGGCTAGGTCCGCCCCGCATGTCAGTCCGCCCCCCCCCCCCCCCACGCAGAAGTGCAAAGGCATCGCACAGCGGCGATGCCTTTGCACTTCAAGAGTGGCTCCCAACCAGCGCAGCTTTAGCGTGCTGTCCGGGAGCTACTCGTCACTCCCCGGCCCGCAGCGGCTGCGTGTGACGTCACGCAGCCGCCGTGGCCCACCCCCCCAACTGTCCTGCCACACCTGCGTCTAGCCCCCTCCAACCCAGCGACCGCCTCTGCCTCAGAAGTGATCGGTAGGCAATGACGGCTGGCACCCGCCGGTGCACTGCGGCGCCGGTGCATGCGCAGTTCCGACCTGATCGCTGCGCTGCGAGAAACTGTAGCGAGCAATCGGGTCGGAATAACCACCATTACGCGCTAACACATTTTAAAAGATCCACAGGTGCAGCTAATTATTTCACTTGTTATTATGTGATGAGACCTGGAAAACACAAACTCTCTGGGGTCCTGAGAACTGAGGGGTTTATGATGTCTGTATTTACTAAGACTTGGAGAGAGATAAAGTACCAGCCATTTTGCTCCTAACTGACATTTTTCAAACACAGCCTGTAACATGGCACTTGGGATCTGATTGGATGGTACTTTATCTCCGTCTACGTGGATGTAGTTACGAGACCGGCGTTTGGAATCCTGGCGGTCAGCATAGAATGTCGTCACGGGGCAGAGTGCTATTCTCACTCGTGGGTGTCCACTACACCCATGGAGTGGGAATAGAACCTGTGACGAGCCCGCAAGGGGCTTCGCTGCACTCGCCTCGCTGTCGGCATTCTGGCAGTTGGAATCCTGGCATCGGTATGCTGACCACTGGGATCCCGAACACCGGTCTCACATACCCAGCGCTGTCTACTTTATCGCTTTCCAAGACTTAGTACATTGGGGGTCATTCCGACCCGATCGCTTGCTGCAGTGTGGAAATGCGCATGTGCCGGCACCACAGTGCACCGGTGCATGCCAGCCGTCCTTGCCTAGCGATCGCCTCTGAGGCAGAGGCGGTCGCTGGGCGTGAGGGGGATGGACAGCGGCGATAAGCTGCCATTTAGGGGGCACGGTCTGGCCAACGCAGGCGTGGCCGGACCGTTGGGGGGGCGGGCAGCTGCAGCAGCGTGACGTCACACGCAGCCGCTGCCATCCAGGGCAGCAAAGAGGTTCTCCTGGCCAGCCGCAGGGGCTGCGCTGGCTGGGAGTAACTCCTGAGATGCAAAAGCATCGCCGCTGTGCAATGCTTTTGCATTTCTGCGGGGGGGGGGGGAGGGGGGCACTGACATGCAGAGGGGACTAGCCCTGTGCTGGGCGTCCCCCCACATGTCTGAGTGCCTGATCGTAAATTTAGCACAGCTACGATCAACTCGGAATGACCCCCATAGACCCCTAAGTGTGAGAACCAATGAATTTGTGGATGGCGTTCCAACAGACAAAAAAAAAAAAATTGCGGCACAGTAATTTGTCCTTGCTCCACCGTCTGAGCTGTTGCTATACGTTATGGAACTTTCAGAGATACAGGCCCACAACTTGCATAGATTTTTTTCGCTGTATAGGATTTTTGCTCTTTAGTTACACACGTGTCATGTCTAAGCATTGTCTTCCTGTGTTGTTTTTTTCTAATTTTTGGGTTAAAAGGCAGCTTTAGACTTTTTGGGTGCTAAGCCGTCCTATCCCAAGTAATAGAACCTCTTCAGGAGGGGATGCGTTTGGAATTCCGGCGAGTGGGATGCCAGTGGTCATGTCACTGACGCTGGAATCCTAACACTCAGACTCAGGAGACCGACGCCAGGACATCAAAGGTGAGTATCGGGGTGGAGGTTAGGCCCTGGGGGGGGAGGGTTAGGTTTAGGCACTAGGGGAGAGGTTAAGGTAAGGCATTAGGGGGTGATTATCTATAGCCGACACTCCTGGAGGGTTAGCCGTAGCCGACACTCCCGGAG
This sequence comes from Pseudophryne corroboree, assembly GCF_028390025.1. Classification (NCBI taxonomy): domain Eukaryota; kingdom Metazoa; phylum Chordata; class Amphibia; order Anura; family Myobatrachidae; genus Pseudophryne; species Pseudophryne corroboree. The sequence continues at coordinate 56,304,544 of NC_086449.1, forward strand.
CGCTAGTGGTAGGGGATGGGTGAGGGCTAAAATACTTACCCCCATCCGGTGTCGGGATTCCCACTGTCAGGATGCCGCAGTCGGTCATGTGACCATCAGATCTCTGCCACCAGCATTTCATACCTAACCCTGCAGGAGATCTCCACCAACCTGACAGTAAAACTGGCATATAATAGCTGATTGGAAAACTCATTCTCGCTACCAATGTGACAGAGCATAAATAAATAAATAAATAAATAGATTAAGGATCTTTACATCTGTACAGGACGCAGCCCCAAGGCAATTCAAGAATGTAATGGGATCTGTTGCCTAGGACAGAAAATACACCTAATTAAAGGTTTTAAAGTCATGTAGTTTAAGATTTATTTGTAACTTGCCACTCTAGAGTAAATTACATCCAGTATAAGTGTGAATTGGCCTAATTTTGAAAATAGCAGCTTCAGGGCCTTATTCTGGTTTGTTTCCAAACTAAAAAAGCACACTAATGGGCAAAACCATGTTGCACTGCAGGTCAGCTGACACTATTACAGCCATTCACAGATACATATTTTTCACATGACTGCAGTGTCCAATCCTGGTGCAGAGTACCCTATATAAACCATTCCCAGGCACATGTGCTTTGCCAGTTCAACTTGTCTCCTAGGAGATTCCTGGCACCTGTATCTACAACGCCAATCCCTTGCAGTTTCCAAATTGATAGCACCTAAAGGATGCTATTCAATTTCAGAGGTGAACGCTGTTTTGCAAGAATCACAGACAGACGATTTTCGTCCATCTGCGCTTGCGCCACGATCGTATTGAGCGTGCACAGGCTTTCAGTATTCGACCACATCCCGAAATTATACGATCACATAGTTATTGACAGGCGGTGGACGATGCTACACATGCTGGACGGCCTTGTCCTGTGATGGGCAGCCCCCGGCATGCTTTTATCGGTAGCAGTTGTTACTATTTTAGCAAAAACTGCTACCAACCCTGAATAACCCCCAAAGTTCCAATCTACAATCTCTGGCAGTTTCCATCTGCAAGTATGTACAGCCATGGACAAAAGTTTTGAGAATGAAATTTAAAAAGTTTTCACAAAGTTTGCTGCTTCAGTATTTTTAGTACTTTTTGTCAGATGTTACTGTGGTATATTGAAGTAAATGTGCAAGAATTTCATAAGTGGCAAAGGCTTTTATTGACAATTAAATTAAGTTTATGCAAAGAGTCAATATTTGCAGTGTTCACCCTTCTTTTTCAAGACCTCTGCAATTCGCCCTGGCATGCTGTCATTCAACTTCCGGGACACATACTGACTAATGGCCACCCATTCTCACCTAATCAATGCTTGGAGTTTGTCAGAATTTGTGGGTTTTTGTTTGTCCACCCGTCTCTTGAGAATTGACCACAAGTTCTCAATGGGATTAAGGTCTGAGGAGTTTCCTGGCCATGGACCCAAAATGTGGATCTTTTGTTCCCCGAGCCACTTAGTTATCACTTTTGCCTTATGGCAAGGTGCTCCATCATACTGGAAAAGGCATTGTTTGTCACCAAACTGTTCTTGGATGGTTGGGAGACGTTGCTCATGGAGGATGTTTTGGTACCATTCTTAATTCAAGGCTATGTTCTTAGGCAAAATTGTGAGGGAGCCTTCTCCATTGTCTGAGAAGCAACCCCACACATGAATGATCTCAGGATGCTTTACTGTTGGCAAGACACAGGACTGATGGTAGCGCTCACTTTTCCTTCTCCAGACAAGCATTTTTCCAGCTGCCCCAAACAATGTGAAAGGGGATTCAACAGAGAAAATGACTTTACCCCAGTCCTCAGCTGTCCAATCCAAGTACCTTTTGCAGAATATCCATCTGTCCCTTGTGTTTTTCCTGGAGAGAAGTGGCTTCATTGCTGTCTTTCTTGATACCAGGCCATGCTCCAAAAGTCTTCCCATCACTGTGCATGCAGATGCTCTCACATCTGCCTGCTGCCATTCCTGAGCAAGCTCTGCACTGGTGCTGCCCCGATCCCCCAGCTGAAATAACTTTAGGAGATGGTCCTGGCGCTTGCTGGATGTTCTTGGATGGCCTGAAGCCTTCTTCACAACTATTGAACCTCTCTCCTTGAAGTACTTGACGATCTGATAAATGGTTGATTTAGGTGCAATAAAAACTGAGGCAACAAACTTTGTGAAAACTAGGTGCAATCTTACTAGCAGCAATATCCTTGCCTGTGAAGCCCTTTTAAAGGTATGATGACTGCACCTGTTTCCTTGCAGGTAACCATGGTTAACAGAGGAAGAACAATGATTTCAAGCACCACCTTCCTTTAAAAGCTTCCAGTCTGTTATTCTAACTGAGGGCCTAATTTAGACCTGATTGCAAAAGCAAAATCTTTCTCTAATGGGCAAAACCATGTGCACTGCAGGTGTGGCAGATATAACATTTGCAGAGAGAGTTAGATTTTAGAGGGTTATTTTGTTTCTGTGCAGGGTAAATACTGTCTGCTTTAGTGTTATACTGCAATTTATATTTCAGTTTGAACACACCCCACCCAAATCTAACTCTCTCTGCACATGTTATATCTGCCCCACCTGCAGTGCACATGGTTTTGCCCATTAGAGAAAAATGTTGCTGTTGCGATCAGGTCTGAATTAGGCCCTCAATCAGCATGACAGAGTGATCTCCAGCCTTGTCCTCATTAACACTGTCACCTGTGTTAATGAGAGAATCACTGACATGATGTCAGCTGGTCCTTTTGTGGCAGGCTGAAATGCAGTGGAAATGTTGTTTTGGGGATTATGGGGCTAATTTAGTAAGGATAGCAGATGCTGTTAATCAGCAGAATTTGCTATCCTTTTGGTCGCATGCTGGGAGACGCCCATCGCTGGGCAAGGCCGCCGAGCATGCTGACCAGCGCCTCCCCACCTTCAACAAGCAGAAAATAAGAATTTACTCACCGGTAATTCTATTTCTCGTAGTCCGTAGTGGATGCTGGGAACTCCGTAAGGACCATGGGGAATAGACGGGCTCCGCAGGAGACTGGGCACTCTAAAAGAAAGATTAGGTACTATCTGGTGTGCACTGGCTCCTCCCTCTATGCCCCTCCTCCAGACCTCAGTTAAGGAAACTGTGCCCGGAAGAGCTGACACAACAAGGAAAGGGTTTGGAATCCAGGGTAAGACTCATACCAGCCACACCAATCACACCGTACAACTCGTGATACTATACCCAGTTAACAGTATGAACAATAACTGAGCCTCAGTAACAGATGGCTCATAACAATAACCCTTTAGTTAGGCAATAACTATATACAAGTATTGCAGACAATCCGCACTTGGGACGGGCGCCCAGCATCCACTACGGACTACGAGAAATAGAATTACCGGTGAGTAAATTCTTATTTTCTCTGACGTCCTAGTGGATGCTGGGAACTCCGTAAGGACCATGGGGATTATACCAAAGCTCCCAAACGGGCGGGAGAGTGCGGATGACTCTGCAGCACCGAATGAGCAAACTCAAGGTCCTCCTCAGCCAGGGTATCAAACTTGTAGAACTTAGCAAATGTGTTTGACCCCGACCAAGTAGCAGCTCGGCAAAGCTGTAAAGCCGAGACCCCTCGGGCAGCCGCCCAAGAAGAGCCCACCTTCCTTGTGGAATGGGCTTTCACCATTTTGGATGCGGCAATCCAGCCGCAGAGTGAACCAGCTGAATTGTGCTATAGATCCAGCGAACAATAGTCTGCTTCGAAGCAGGAGCGCCAACCTTGTTGGCTGCATACAGAATAAACAGCGAGTCAGACTTTCTGACTCCTGCCTTTCTGGAAACATACATTTTCAAAGCCCGGACTACGTCCAGCAACTTGGAATCCTCCAAGTCCCTAGTAGCCGCAGGCACCATAATAGACTGGTTCAAATGAAACGATGATACCACCCTAGGAAGAAATTGGGGACGAGTCCTCAATTCTGCCCTGTCCATATGGAAGATCAGATAAGGGTTTTTACATGACAAAACCGCCAATACTGACACACGCCTAGCCGAAGCTAAGGCCAATAGCATGACCACTTTCCACGTGAGATATTTTAGCTCCATGGTCTTAAGTGGCTCAAACCAGTGGGATTTAAGGAAATCCAACACAACGTTAAGATCCCAAGGTGCCACCGGTGGCACAAAAGGAGGCTGAATATGCAGCACCCCCAGAACAACGTCTGAACTTCAGGCAGTGAAGCCAGTTCATTTTTAGAGAAAATGTATAGGGCCGAAATCTTGACCTTTATGGATCCTAATTTTAGGCCCATAGTCACTCCTGACTGTAGGAAGTGCAGGAATGGACCCCGCTGGAATTCCTCTGTAGGGCCTTCCCGGCCTCACACCAAGCAACCTATTTTCGCCATATACAGTGAAAAAGTCTTGAATAACCTCATCCGGAATGCCCTTTTCCGCTAGGATCCGGCGTTCAACCGCCATGCCGTCAAATGCAGCCGCGGTAAATTTTGGAACAGACATGGCCCCTGTTGCAACATGTCCTGTCTGGGAGGCAGAAGCCCTGAGTCCTCTGAGAGCATTTCCTGCAGCTCCGGGTACCGAGTCCTTCTTGGCTAATTCGGAGCAAAGAATATTGTTTTCACTCCTCCTTTTATTACAATTCTCAGCCCTTGGGTATGAGAGGAAGAGGAGGGAATACAGAGACCGACTGGAACACCCACGGTGTTACTAGTGCGACCACAGCTATCACCTGAGGGTCCCTTGACCCGGCGTAAAACCTTTTTTAGCTTTTTATTGAGGTGGGACGCCTTCTAGTCCACCTTAGGCAGTTCCCATCAATTTGCAAACTGCGTGAAGACTTCCTGATGAAGTCCCCACTTTCCCGGGTGGAGGTCGTGCCTGCTGAGGAAGTCTGCTTCCCAGATGTCCACTCCCGGAACGAACACTGCTGACAGTGCGCTTACTTGATTCTCCGCCCAGCGAAGAATTCTGGTGGCTTCTACCCTCGCCACCCTGCTCCTTGTGCCGCCTTGGCGGTTATATGAACCCCTGCGGTCTGACTGGATCAGAACCGGTTGGTCGCGAAGCAGGATCTCCGCTTGACTTAGGGCGTTGTATATGGCCCTTAGTTCCAGGATATTGATGTGAAGGCAAGTCAGTTGACTTGACCACAATCCTTGGAAATTTCTTCCCTGTGTAACTGCCCCCCACCCTCGGAGGCTTGCATCCGTGGTCACCAGGATCCAGTCCTGAATGCCGAATCTGCGGCCCTCGAGAAGGTGAGCACTCTGCAGCCACCACAGGAGAGACACCCTGGGCCTGGGGGATAGGGTGATTAACCGATGCATCTGAAGAGGTGATCCGGACCTCTTGTCCAGTAAGTCCCATTGGAAGGTCCTCGCATGGAACCTGCCTAAGGGGATGGCCTCGTATGATGCCACCATCCTTCCCAGGACTCGAGTGCAGTGATGCACTGACACCTGTTTTGGTTTTAATAGATTCCTGACCAGTGTCATGAGCTCCTGAGCTCTCTCTATCGGGAGATAACCCTTTTCTGGTCTGTGTCTAGGATCGTGCCTAGGAGAGGCAGATGAGCTGTAGGAACCAACTGCGACTTTGGAATATATAGAATCCAGCCGTGTTGCTGTTACACTTCCAGAGAAAGTGATACGCTGTTCAGCAACTGCTCTCTTGATCTCGCTTTTATGAGGAGATCGTCCAAGTACGTGATAATAGTGACACCTTGCTTCCGCAGGAGCACAATCATATCCGCCATTACCATGGTGAATATTCTCGGGGCCGTGGAGAGACCAAACGGCAACATCTGAAATTGGTAATGACAATCCCGTACCGCAATTCTGAGGTACGCCTAATGAGGTGGATAAATGGGGACCTGAAGGTATGCATCCCTTATGTCCCGATTCACAATAAAGTCTCCCCCTTTTTAGGCTTGCACTGACCGCTCTTAGCGATTCCATCTTGAACTTGAACCTTCTCAGGTATATGTTCAGGGATTTTTAATTCAATATGGGTCTGACCGAACCGTCTGGTTTCGGGATTACAACATGGTCTAATAATAACACCCTCTTGTTGAAGGAGGGGACCCTTGACCACCACCTGTTAAAGATACAGTTTGTGAATTGCAGATAACACTGGCTCCCTCTCTTGGGGGGAAGCCCGCAGGGCCGTCGGTGAGGGGGCATCTTCTCACAGTCCAGCTTGTATCCCTGAGACACAATATCTATTGCCCAGTGATCGAACAGGGAGTGAACCCACTTGTGGCTGAACATACGAAGGCGTGTCCCCACCGGGCCTAGCTCCGCCTGTGGAGCCCCAGCGACATTGGTGGATTTTTGTAGGGGCCGGGGAGGACTTCTGTTCCTGGGAACTAGCTGCCCGGCTCTGACAAGAAAGGACGCCCCTCAGACTTTCTTGCTTCTTTATACGAAAGGCTGCATTTAATAATGTCGTGCTTTCTTAGGCTGTGCAGGAATATAAGGCAAACTAGCAGAATTACCAGCTATAGCTGTGGAGACCAGGCCCGAGAACCCTTCTCCACACAATCCTCAGCCTTCCATATGCCTCTTAAGTCGGCATCATCTGTCCAATGCATATTCTACAGGACACGTCAAGCAGAGATCGACATAGCTTTGACTCTAGGACCCAGTATACTCATGTCTCTTTGGGCATGCTTTATAACTATATATCTATCACTTAAGACCGCATCTTTAATATATTTATATTGCATACTAGGGTCTCATCTCTGCTGATAAGGTACCTGTCCACGCTGCCACAGTGCTATAAACCCATGCCGACACAATCGCCGGTCTGGGTAGTATACTAGAATGTGCACGCTATCTGCAGGATCCCTGAGAATAGCAAGTGCTACCATCTGTGCAAACAGGACACCCCAGGGGAAGATTCTCAACATATCCTGGCCCTAGTGGGGAAAGGATACAGCCTGAAAATTCTCTTGTGGGAAGCTGCCGTCTCTTGTCTGGAGATTTCCGCTCTTTTTCCTCATGAGAGGAGGGAAATTTACCTCAGCATTCTTCCCCTTAAACATGTGTACTCTCGTGTCAGGGACAGATGAGTCATCAGTGATATGCAAATCATCTATTATTTCAATAATCATATATTGAATACCTTATAGCCATCTTGGCTGTAACTTTGCATTATCGTAGTCGACAGTGGAGTTAAACTCCATGTCGATACCAGTGTTTGTTATTATGGATAGTGAGCATTGAGAGACTCTGAAGGTCTCTGTGACATAGGGACAGACATGGGTAGATTTCCTGTCTGTTCCCTAACCTTTTGTGCAATAAATTCACCTTAGCACTTACACATATCCAAACAGGTGTCGGCATTGTCGACGGAGACACCCTCTCACACACATATCCGCTCTATCACCTTCTTAGAGGAGCCTTTTACCTCAGACATGTCGACACACGCGTACCGACACACCACACACACAGGGGATGCTCTATTTGAGGACAGTTCCCCCACAAGGCCCTTTGGAGAGACAGAGAGAGAGTATGCCAGCACACACCACAGCGCTATATAACCCAGGGATTACACTACAACTCAGTCTTTACCCAGTTGCTGCTGTATATACAAATTTTGCGCCTAAATTTATGTGCCCCCCCCCCTCTCTTTTAACCCTTTGTGTACCAGGATACTGCCGGGGAGAGCCTGGGGAGCTTCCTTCCAGCGGAGCTGTGAAGAGAAAATGGCGCTGGTGTGCTGAGGAAGAAGGCCCCGCCCCCTCAGCGGCGGGCTTCTGTCCTGTTTCTGACTAAAAATGGCGGGGGGTTTACACATGTACAGTTTTCCAGACTGTATTATGTGTATATATTGCCAAAAGGTATACTTATTGCTGCCCAGGGCACCCCCCCACCAGCGCCCTGCACCCTACAGTGACCGGAGTGTGTGGTGTGCAGTGGGAGCAATGGCGCACAGCTGCAGTGCTGTGCGCTACCTTAATGAAGACCGGAGTCTTCTGCCGCCGATTTTATCTCCTTCTTCTGTCTTCTTGCTCTGCAAGGGGGACGGTGGCGCGGCTCCGGGAACGGACGATCGAGGTCAGGCCCTGTGTTCGAACCCTCTGGAGCTAATGGTGTCCAGTAGCCTAAGAAGCACAAGCTAGCTGCACGCAGGTAGGTTTGCTTCTCTCCCCTCAGTCCCACGTAGCAGTGAGTCTGTTGCCAGCAGATCTCACTGAAAATAAAAAACCTAACAAATACTTTCTTTCTAGCAAGCTCAGGAGAGCCCACTAGGAGCACCCAGCTCTGGCCGGGCACAGATTCTAACTGAGGTCTGGAGGAGGGGCATAGGAGGAGGAGCCAGTGCACACCAGATAGTACCTAATCTTTCTTTTAGAGTGCCCAGTCTCCTGCGGAGCCCGTCTATTCCCCATGGTCCTTACGGAGTTCCCAGCATCCACTAGGACGTCAGAGAAATTGCGTTCGCTTCGCAATTTCTACTTGTCAGCAGAAACTAAGGATGGCTCCTGCAGGCAGGAGTCCTGGCGCCATCTTACCCATCGCAGCGGCTGCGTGTGATGTCACGCAGCCGCCATGATCACGCCCCCGTTCGCGCAGCGCCGTCCACCATTCACATCACCCCGTCCCCGCAGCGCTCCGTCTCCTCCCTGGAAAAGGAGCGTTGCCGCCCCCCCTCCTGACCTGCGACCGCCTCTGCCTGATTTTCTGTGCCCCCACAGAAAATGCGGGCGCAGGACGGGCTCTGCACATGTGCCCGCATCTTTTCAGGAAAAATTCCAGTTGGATGGCACACTGCGATCCAGCCTGAATTAGCCCCTATGTTCATTGTCCTGGCAAAGAGGGGCTATGCAATTAATTGCAATTCATCTGATTACTCTTCATGACATTCTGGAATATGTGTAAATTGCTATCATAAAAACTGAGGCAACAAACTTTGTGAAAACTAATACCTGTGTCATTCTCAAAACTTTTGGCCATTGCTGTACATCTCCACTCTGCAAACCAGAGCAATTCTCGCATTGCTATCTCCTAGCTGCCATCAGCAATTTCCCATAACCAGTGTGCTGTCTGCTTCCTGCAATATATCCAGCACTTCCAATACAGGGGCCTGATTCAGGTTTGTTAGCAAAGTAAAAAAGCACACAACTGGTCAAAATCATGCTGCACTGCATGTGGGGCAGATGTAACATGTGCAGAGAGATTTAGATTTGGGTGGGTTATATTGTTTCTGAGCAGGCTGCTTTTGCATGTAGCCCACAAACGTTAGACAGCTTTATTTTTACACTGCAATTTAGATTTCAGTTTGAACACACCCCACCCAAATCTAACTCTCTCTGCACATGTTACATCTGCCCCACCTGCAGCGCACATGGGGCCTAATTCAGATCTTTTCGCTCGCTACTGTTTTTCACTGTGCAGCGATCAGGTAACTACTGTGCATGCGTATGGAAAAACGTAGGCGTGTCGAGGTGTTTGCAGGGCGGGTGTCTGACGTCAATTCCGGGCTCGAATAGGCTGAAGTGATCGCAGCAGCTGAGTAAGGTCAGAGCTCCTCAGAAACTGCACAAGCTGTTTTTGTACAGGGCGGCTGCCTATAGGTGGCGTCTATCTGTTCGCAGCGCTGCAAAAATTAGCTAGCGAGCGAACAGATCTGAATTAGGCCCATAGTTTTGCCCATTAGAGAAAATGTTTGCTGTTGTGATCAGGTCTGAATTAGGTCCTGACTTACAACCAGAATTACCAACTACAATCTGCAATACTTCTCTATTACTTCAATCAGCACTTCAGTCATTACCAGTCTGCTTCTAAGCCTCCTACATGCAGTCTCCTCACTTCGGCCCTCATTCAGAGTTGATCGTTCGCTAGCTACTTTTTGCAGCCGTGCAAACGCATAGTCGCCGCCCACGGGGGAGTGTATTTTCGCTTTGCAAGTGTGCGTATGCATGTGCAGCCGAGCGGGACGAATGGATTCGTCACTAGAAGCATTGCCCAGCAACGATGCTGTTTGTACCCGTACGACGCGCGTGCGTATTGCTGTGCATACGCATGCGCAGTAGTAACCTGATCGCTGCGCTGCGAAAATCAGCAGTGTGCAATCAACTCGGAATGACCCCCTTCATGTCACCTGTGCTCACTGCTGCTGACTGTCCAGGATGTGCAGTTGCTATTGCAGACACGTGTTCCAGCGTGTTATAACTGAATCATCCTGTTCTCCACATTTCCTGCATTATCATTCAGCACTGCTACTACAGGCTGCTACTCTGACAGCTTCCAGTGTGCATTCCCCAACATTACCTGCAGTAGAAGAGGGCCCAGATTTATCAAGCCTTGGAGAGTGATAAATTGAAAGGTGATAAAGTACCAGCCAATCAGCTCATGTCTGTCATGTTACAGGCTGCTTTTGAAAAAATGACAGCTAGGAGCTGATTGGTTGGTGCTTTATCACTGTGCAATTATCACTCTCCAAGGCTTGATTAATCTGGGCCTAGATTTGATATTCTTCAGCACTGCCATCATCCGCTCAGAGGTGGCCTTGCTGTGAGTGAAAAATGTGAAGTTATAATGTCAGATGAGGAGGCAGAGCCACGAGGAAGAGGAAGTAACTGACAGCTCAGAACGTCGGTAAAACAATAGGGCAGCTTTGTGGTCATGACAAGGATTAGGAGGAAGTAGTTCTTCACCATTAGCATCCTTAGGACATTCCAGATTAGCTCTACAGTGCTTAGCACAGCAGCGGTGAATAGATGCTGTGCACATGCGCACAGCGTCTATTCACAGGACACAGAGGGAGAGAGGGCATGCCAGCGGCTCAGAGAGCGCTGGGCATATCCCCTCAGTGACAAAAACAAGGGGCAGGTCTCGTGATCGTGGGTCCTCCCGTGAAGCCAGAGTCCCTTTACATAGGCCACACCCATTTTCAGGCGCGCGCACAACGTTGTCCCTCATTCCACTGATCAAATGTCGGATGGTATGCCAATGTCAATCTTGCTGTGGCTTTGGGGCACTGCGAGCGAGATCACAGACAGAGATTGGCACATGTGTAGTACAGATACTGTGCATGTGCCAATCGGTAAACATCGGAGTTGTGCGTTAACCATCGGGATTACATAGAACTCTGAAACAGGCCCTTACTGCGCAAATATATGCTTTTAAAATAGCAATACATTTTTTAATCTTAAAATTTCAGTTTGCTGTCTGTTAACTATAAAGTCCTGTATGACATCATCCACCCATTTCCTGTGCTTTTTCTCATTATGAAGTCGTAATCCTGTAGTGACTCAGCGTCCAGTATGACAGTATGTGTGGGAGGTTTGCATTGTCCAGAGTCACAGTATATAAGAGGTTTTGCAATGTACAGTATATGTGATAGGTTTGCGGTGTACGGTATTGTATTATGTGTGAGAGGTTTACAGTGTACAGTATCACAGTATAAGAGGTCAGGGGAAAATGCAGGATTTTTAGGGGGACGGTCTTTATGTATATAGAGAGAGAGAGAGAGAGAGAGAGAGAGAGAGAGAGAGAGAGAGAGGGGTGGGGGCATGGGGAGAAACCATACCTCCCAACTGTCCGGATTTTCGCAGGACAGTCCCGCTGTCCCACCCGCGGGCCGCAGTGTCCCGCGGTGGGGGGGGGGGGGGGGGCAGTTGGGAGGCTCTGTCTGTCGCTGCCCTGCTTAGCAGAGCAGCGGTGAATAGACGCTGTGCGCATGCGCACAGCGTCTATTCACTGAAGTCAGAGGGAGAGGGGGCATGCCAGTGGCTCACAGAGCGCTGGGCATGCCCCCTCAGTGACGAAAACGGGGGTGTGGCTCGCGATCGCGGGTCCTACCGATAGCCACACCCCTTTTCCTTAGGCCACGTCCCTTTTTCGGGAGCGCGCTCGCCGCGCGTGTGTCCCACTTTATACAGAAGAAATGTTGGGAGGTATGGGAGAAACAGAGGGGGGCATGGGGAGAGAGGGGACATGAAGGGGGAGAGAGGGAGGGTGAATGAGGGGGCATTGGGGGACAGAGTGAGGGAGGGAGGCATGGGGAGAGGAAGTGGGGCATGGAAAGGGAGAGGCATACAGAGAGAGGAGGGCATGGAGAGAAAAAGGGGCATGGTGCGAGAGGGGGCATTGGGAGGGAGAGAGAAAGAGAGGGAGGCATGCTAGAGAGGGGCATGGAGAGAGAGACAGGTATGGGGAGGGAGATAGACAGGGGGAAAGGGCATGGGCAGAGAGAGTGAGGGAGAGAAGCATGGGGGGAGAAAGATTTCAGCAGCAGCCTGATTATGGCCCTCATTCCGAGTTGTTCGCTCGCTAGCCGCTTTTCGCAGCAGTGCACACGCTCAGCCGCCGCCCTCTGGGAGTGTATCTTAGCTTAGCTGAATTGCGAACAAAGTTTTTCGCAATATTGCGAAAGATTTTTCTTAGCAGTTTCTGAGTAGCTCGAGACTTACTCTGCCACTGCGATCAGTTCAGTGGTTGTCGTTCCTGGTTTGACGTCACAAACACACCCAGCGTTCGCCCAGACACTCCTCCGTTTCTCCAGACACTCCCGCGTTTTTCCCAGAAACGGCAAAGTTTTTTCACACACACCCATAAAACGCCCAGTTTCCGCCCAGAAACACCCGATCTCCAGAACGATGAAGAAACCTTGTACTGCCGTGAGTAAAATACCAAATTTACTTGGCGCAGGCGCAGTGCGAACATTGCGCATGCGCAGTTTGCGACTTATCGCACCGATGCAGTGTACAGTATCACAGTATATGTGACAGATTTACAGTGTACAGTATCACAGTATTTGTGAGAGGTATGCAGTGTACAGTGTTGCGGTATGTGTGAGAGATTTGCAGTGTACAGTATCACGGTATATGTGAGAGATTTGCAGTGCACAGTATCACGGTATATGTGAGAGGTTTGCAGTGTACAGTATCACAGTATATGTAAGAGGTTTGCAGTGTACAGTATATGTGAGAGGTTTGGACTCTACAGTATCACAGTATATGTGAGAGGTTTGCAGTGTACAGTATCGCAGTATATGTGAGAGGTTTGCAGTGTACAGTATCACAGTACATGTGAGATGTTTGCAGTGTATAGTATCACAGTACATGTGAGATGTTTGCAGTGTACAGTATCACAGTATATGTGAGAGGTTTGAAGTGTACAGTATCACAGTATATGTGAGAGGTTTGCAGTGTACAGTATCGCAGTATATGTGAGAGGTTTGCAGTGTACAGTATCGGAGTATATGTGAGAGGTTTGCAGTGTACAGTATCACAGTATATGTGAGAGGTTTGCAGTGTACAGTATCGCAGTATATGTGAGAGGTTTGCAGTGTACAGTATCGGAGTATATGTGAGAGGTTTGCTGTGTACAGTATTACAGTATATGTGAGAGGTTTGCAGTGTACAGTATCACAGTATCTGTGAGAGGTTTGATGTGTACAGTATCACAGTATATGTGAGAGGTTTGCAGTGTACAGTATCACAGTATATGTGAGAGGTTTGAAGTGTACAGTATCACAGTATATGTGAGAGGTTTGCAGTGTACAGTATCGCAGTATATGTGAGAGGTTTGCAGTGTACAGTATCGGAGTATATGTGAGAGGTTTGCTGTGTACAGTATTACAGTATATGTGAGAGGTTTGCAGTGTATAGTATTGCAGTATATGTGAGAGGTTTGCAGTGTACAGTATCACAGTATATGTGAGAGGTTTGCAGTGTACAGTATCACAGTATATGTGAGAGGTTTGCAGTGTACAGTATCACAGTACATGTGAGAGGTTTGCAGTGTACAGTATTGCAGTATATGTGAGAGGTTTGCAGTGTATAGTATCACAGTATATGTGAGAGGTTTTCAGTGTATAGTATCGCAGTACATGTGAGAGGTTTGCAGTGTACAGTATCGCAGTATATGTGAGAGGTTTGCAGTGTATAGTATCACAGTATATGTGAGAGGTTTTCAGTGTATTGTATCGCAGTATATGTGAGAGGTATGCAGTGTACAGTATTGCAGTATATGTGAGAGGTTTTTGCAGTGTACAGTATTGCAGTATATGTGAGAGGTTTGCAGTGTACAGTATCGCAGTACATGTGAGAGGTTTGCATGTACAGTATCACAGTATATGTGAGAGGTTTGCAGTGTATAGTATAGCAGTATATGTGAGATGTTTTCAGTGTATAGTATTGCAGTATATGTGAGAGGTTTGCAGTGTACAGTATCACAGTATATGTGAGCGGTTTGCAGTGTACAGTATCACAGTATATGTGTGAGGTTTGCATGTACAGTATCACAGTACATGTGAGAGGTTTGCAGTGTACAGTATCACAGTACATGTGAGAGGTTTGCGGTGTACAGTATCGCAGTATATGTGAGAGGTTTGCAGTGTACAGTATCACAGTATATGTGAGAGGTTTGCTGTATACAGTATTACAGTATATGTGAGAGGTTTGCAGTGTACAGTATCACAGTATATGTGAGATGTTTGCAGTGTATAGTATTGCAGTATATGTGAGAGGTTTGCAGTGTACAGTATCACAGTATATGTGAGAGGTTTGCAGTGTACAGTATCACAGTATATGTGAGATGTTTGCAGTGTATAGTATTGCAGTATATGTGAGAGGTTTGCAGTGTACAGTATCACAGTATATGTGAGAGGTTTGCAGTGTACAGTATCACAGTACATGTGAGAGGTTTGCAGTGTACAGTATCACAGTATATGTGAGATGTTTGCAGTGTATAGTATTGCAGTATATGTGAGATGTTTGCAGTGTATAGTATTGCAGTATATGTGAGAGGTTTGCAGTGTACAGTATCACAGTATATGTGAGAGGTTTGCAGTGTACAGTATCGCAGTATATGTGAGAGGTTTGCAGTGTATAGTATCACAGTATATGTGAGAGGTTTGCAGTGTACAGTATCACAGTATATGTGAGATGTTTGCAGTGTACAGTATCACAGTACATGTGAGAAGTTTGCAGTGTACAGTATCGCAGTATATGTGAGAGGTTTGCAGTGTACAGTATCACAGTACATGTGAGAGGTTTGCAGTGTACAGTATCACAGTATATGTGAGAGGTTTGCAGTGTA
Source organism: Pseudophryne corroboree (assembly GCF_028390025.1). NCBI lineage: Eukaryota > Metazoa > Chordata > Amphibia > Anura > Myobatrachidae > Pseudophryne > Pseudophryne corroboree. The sequence continues at coordinate 56,319,578 of NC_086449.1, forward strand.
TAGTATTTCAGTATATGTGAGAGGTTTGCAGTGTACAGTATCACAGTATATGTGAGAGGTTTGCAGTGTACAGTATCACAGTACATGTGAGATGTTTGCAGTGTACAGTATCACAGTATATGTGAGAGGTTTGCAGTGTACCGTATCACAGTACATGTGAGAGGTTTGCAGTGTACAGTATCACAGTATATGTGAGAGGTTTGCAGTGTACAGTATCACAGTATATGTGAGATGTTTGCAGTGTACAGTATCACAGTACATGTGAGAAGTTCGCAGTGTACAGTATCGCAGTATATGTGAGAGGTTTGCAGTGTACAGTATCACAGTACATGTGAGAGGTTTGCAGTGTACAGTATCACAGTATATGTGAGAGGTTTGCAGTGTATAGTATTGCAGTATATGTGAGAGGTTTGCAGTGTACAGCATCACAGTACATGTGAGAGGTTTGCAGTGTACAGTATCACATTATATGTGAGAGGTTTGCAGTCTATAGTATTGCAGTATATGTGAGAGGTTTGCAGTGTACAGTATCACAGTACATGTGAGAGGTTTGCAGTGTACAGTATCACAGTATTTCAGTGATTTTTGCTTTCAAGTTTATGTAGCTTTTACATTGTTAATGTGAGACTATGAGATTCAAAGCAGCAGATACTGGCCCTCATTCCGAGTTGATCGCTCGCAAGGCGAATTTAGCAGAGTTGCTCATGCTAAGCCGCCGCCTACTGGGATTGTATCTTAGCTTCTTAAAATTGCGAACGATGTATTCGCAATATTGCGATTACAAACTACTTAGCAGTTTCAGAGTAGCTTCAGACTTACTGGGCATCTGCGATCAGTTCAGTGCTTGTCGTTCCTGGTTTGACGTCATAAACACACCCAGCGTTCGCCCAGACACTCCCCCGTTTCTCCGGCCACTCCTGCGTTTTTTCCGGAAACGGTAGCGTTTTTATCCACACGCCCCTAAAACGCCCTGTTTCCGCCCAGTAACACCCATTTCCTGTCAATCACACTACGATCGCCGGAGCGAAGAAAAAGCTGTGAGTAAAAATACTATCTTCATTGTAAAATTACTTGGCGCAGTCGCAGTGCGAATATTGCGCATGCGTACTAAGCGGAATTTCACTGCGATGCGATGAAAATTACCGAGCGAACGACTCGGAATGAGGGCCACTGTACGTCACAATGGAATCCTTTCAAACTAACCTTATCTTATCTCTTTCAGATTAACACACATTTCCATGAACAGAAGATGATCCTTAAACCAGGTATAAACCATACTTGCCTACTTACCGGCATTGTAAGTGTAGGGGGGCTACTATGATGCGATTTAGCGCAAATCGCGTCATCATCCTGGGGGTGAGCAGATGAGGAGGGGGGGGAAGGGGTGCGGGCCTGGGGGGTGGGATGCGGGAGACTTGCCCACTTCCCCGGGGGGCTGGGAGTGTCGCACCGTTTTCCGGAGCCTCTCAGCTATTCCAGGACAGTAGGCAAGTATGGTATAAACTTAATAACTATAAGAAAGTAAAATGGGTTTAAATAATGCATGGTAGAGTTAATGCTTGTCCATAGGTGCCCGCATATTTGCGCAAATGTGTGCTAAGAACTTCAATTATACTCCATGTTAATTGTGAGGGTTTATATAAATTATTTTTACTATCAGTGTTCTTAGTGCTAAGAGTGTGCATCTGCATCTCTCTTCCTCCACATTGGAATATTGACTGTTTTTATTTATTGAAAGGTAGAAAGTCCTTTTTCTCGTTCTTCAGTCTTGGCTTTTGAAAAACGAGTATTCTTTATACAGTAATCCTGACATCAGATCACAACCACAGCAGATTGCCAACATTTACAACCTTGAAACTGGCATTTGACGACGCTGGAGAAATGTGTAACAGTCATACATGTTCTTATTGTGTATGTGTATGTATGAATTAACAAATGTGTTCAGCTGTTTATATTATATGGGGGGGGGGGGGGGGGCTGGACTGCGCACCCTGACTCTAAGCATAGCAAGAGGTGCTACCATGCTGAGACTTTTACTGCCACACAGAAAAGAGAGAAAATGCAGGTGCACACTCTAATATATAAGTACTAATATAATTGTTAATCAGAACAATTATAACAAACTCTGAAATTTAACATAGAGTAAAACTGAGTTTCTTACCATCATTTTGGCCATCTACCATGACCAGGTGACATTATCAGGAGAGTTCCTAACATTTCTGAGGTTCAAGTCCAGAGCATGGGACCCCCCTGGGTCAGCACAACCCAACCGCCCAAAGGAGCACACTACGAAGTAGCAGTTATGAAGGGAATTCAATTAGCTGTGGTAAATTACTGCATCTAATTGTCCGCCAGTGACTAATTCAATTACCCCTGATAAGCCGACAGCCTCTGGGATTTCTTCTTACAAATCCCCAATATTTAACTTGTTTTCACGTCCACGAATACAAAAACACATAGATTCTGAAACTTATACCTGATATATGTGTTTTTCGGACACAAATGGGTCAGCGCACCTGCAAAAAATGGGGCCACAATTGAATAGACTGATACCACTACCGGGCTTAACATAGCGGTAATTGAATTACCCCTATGTATTAGTAAGTGTTACATTAATAAAAAGTAGCAGCTGAGCGCTAGAAGTGTTCAAAAGTTGAGAAGTAGAAGTTAAGGTGTTAAGTGTTACATAAATCAAAAGCAGTTTGAAAAGGTGTTAACATTAGTGTTACATTTAAGTGTTACAATAATGATGCCCTGAAGCCACATACATTTTGTCTTTTTTCTGTACAACTGGAGGGCGGAAATTTAATTGGGTGTGAGGTTTAGCGATTTAAAAACCTTTTCGTACCTCACGCCCAATTTGGAATTACTGCAGGTATGTGCACTCCCAATACCCGCGGTATCCAGTTATTTAAACAAAATGTTGCAGGCCTTTTAAAGCTAAAAATCCAGTGATGCATGTAAAAAAAAATACTCACCTGCCTGGAGCTCTCCAGTGGTCTCACCTCCATTTTGTACACTGGGGAGGGGGCTTCTGGGAGGCTCTGAAGCAGCTTGGAGGCTCAAAGGCTGCCGGTAGATGCAGTTTGCCAGTGGCCAAATCTGGGGGGGGGGGAGTACACACACACGGGGGTGGGATAGAGGTGGGGGGGGGGGGGTCACACAGATTCTAGACTAGTTAAGCTATTTGGAAACTTCCAATGGCTTAATTGGTCCTCAGAGGGGGTGCCGCCGAGGTACCAGAGCAAGTACCGGTGATTTTTCCTAAAATTAATGACACCGGACGCAAGGTCTCCTAGTCCCCACCCGGTGCCTAGCAATAGGCAGATGCCGGGTACAAGGTGTCCTGGTCCCCGCCCAGCACCTAGCAACTGTACTCCTAGCAATGGGGACGCCACAGGCAGACTGGGTTTCCACGTTGCTTAGGAAATAGGTTACGTGTAGCAGGGCAGTAGTACTTATTTTGCAATTGGGGTTTTGATTGGTTGGAGGGCATTTATATGCACTTCCAGTTCACTCCCCAAATCACTGGTGATAGTTCCTGCTCTGGTGAGAACCTGTCAGCCTGTGAACACCCGTGATTCTGAGATCCTGTCTGACTGTTTTCCTGATCGGATCTAGCTAGCCTTGTATTCAGGTTTTGGTGTGGAATTTCCACACAGACATTTTCTTTGCCTATATTTCTTTATTGTCTCCACCTTGTGCATTGTTGCATTTACATTTGATTAAATTGCTTATTACATCCTGTGCATTGTTACATTTACAAATAATTTGTGTTATGTGTATTCAATCCTGTGCATTGTTGCATTTGCAAGATCATCTGGGTTCATTTATCTGTGCATTGTCACACTCACGTGCAGTCCCTATATACCCCCCATCTGTGCCTTAGCATTGTGGTAAGGTTGTGTCTGGTGAACGTCTCACTGTACTGCATTTACCCCTGCCCAGCCTCCGATAATCGCCTTGTCCATACTGAAGTCCTGGGGGCATCTGAGTATGAGGAGGACTTATTCCACCCTGGAAAGATGGTTGCTATAGGTGAAGTCTAGCTTGCAGGAGGCTAAAAGACTGCTGTGCAGTGGGTAATTGCGTGAGCGTCCCAAGGCACTGCCTATAAACCTACAGAACTGAGTGTTAGCATAACACATTGTCATTGTGGCAATTGAATAGCAAAACCCTGAGGTTATGGGGAAAACCCTGTACTAAAAGTTTTTTTTTTACATTTCCCACCCTTAATTTAATTCCCCCACATATATTGTATAGAGTTCTTTTAATAGAAGGCATAACTGCCAACAGCTAAGCGGAGTGACCAAATCCACAATGGCCTCAGCCTGAATGGTCCTTGTGTAGCTCGGATGAGTGAGAGGCTTGGTTGATTTTTTTCCCTGAATTTCCAGCCTGGTATAGAGGCAGCTGTGGGTGTACATTCCTACTTTGGAGATAAATTTCATACAGATGTTAGTTTGCATACTGTTGGAGCTGTAGCAGATAACAGTGATATGTGGTGAGGTGAATGGCTGGGGAGGCACACATGGGGATGGGTGTGAATACTCACTGTAACTCTCCCCTCACTACACAAAGCTACAGTGTCCACTGAGTCTCCTACCTGCATCCCAGTGTCTTCTCTTGCTGCTGCTGACTGAGCTCTAACTACATTGCACTTCCTGGTCACATGACACAAGTGTCCATCAGTGCACAAGGCCCGGCCCCACACTCAGAGGCATGCTTCTATTTGCCCCCTTTCTGTGCAGTGTTACTGCCTGTGGCGTGGCCCTACCCCCAGCTCTGCACAGAAGTGTCTGACTGTAGCACAGAGGCCACATCTCTTGTCTCCCTGCAGGTCCATGGATCCCCACACAGCTGCTGAGTGTTAGCTATAAAAAGGATTACACTAAACAAGGAAGATGTTTATGTTATAAATATCTTCTGTGTATTATTCTATTCATCTTTATATAAAGTTTGACAGGGTGTATGACAGCGTGGGGTCTGCCTCCCTTGTCTACCATGACTGCACGTCCGCGCCAAATCAATATGTTTCTTTTATTATGCATAAATAATCAGCTCAGCAGTTTCCAAATTATTTGTAAATACCAACCATTTATTTCTTTATTTTCCAGATGGTCGCCCCATTCCCTCTGCTCATGTTACGGGTATGTATGCGGAATAGATAAAGTGTTTAAGTTGGTTTTAAAAAGTAGCAGTGATGATGGGATGGTCGTAATATTGGTGGGTTAGAAAAAACAAAGGGCTGTTTTAAGTTATCACACATGTTCATGACTATTCATTATTCTGGTTGACCAAAAATTAGGGACCCTCCCTAATCCAGCCAACAACACCATTGCACCCACTATTTTTATTATGTTTTTAAACTTTTTTTTATTTTTATTCAGGGGTAATTCCAGATTAATTGGCAGTGTTATGACTAGCAGTCAGTTGGCCAATTTCAATTAAATGCAAAATTGAGGTAATTTACAGCGATTGCAGTTTTTGCAAACTTCACAGCCTTTTCTGCAGCAAGAACTGACTTTTTGTGGGTATGCACGCTCCCACAAGTCACCTATTCAATTACAAATTTGCAAAAATGGGATTACCGTCAAAATTGCTGCCGGCAATGAAAAGGGAAAAATGGGTAAATCTGCCTGTATCCTCCCAAGAAAAGCTAAACTAACATCACATATAACTCCCTAGACAACACCAGAGTGAAGGCACTGAGGCATTTAGCTGTCAGTAGTAAATGCTAAATAGTAGCAGTAAAAAAGAGGGTGCGATAATCTCACCCAATGATGTTACTAGTAGAGATGCGTGCGGACCCCCGTATTTTGGTTGTAATTCTAATTTCATCCTTGTGTTTTGGTTTTGCAAAACCACCCTCAAGTGTTTTGGGTTAGATTCGGATTTCGGTTTGGTTTTAAAATTGGTAAAAAAAAAGCGATAATCACTGATAAAAATCAGTAATTCTGCTCATATCATGAAAATTTTTGCAATTCAAAACCTGAAATTCAATTTAAAATCTGAATTCCGAACTGTGGGAAGATCTGAACCAGCATTCGGTTCAGAGCAGATCTTCTTGGGAGATCCATACCGGGTTTTGGGTCGGATCTACAAAATTTGTGTGGATTTGGATTCCTAGAGAACCAAACAGCACGTCTCTAGTTACTAGTGGATTAGGCATTCAAAATAGTTTAGATATTTGATCCCCAAAATACTAGCTGGATATGAGCTTGGCTGGGAGGACTGGGGGTATTTTTTGGGTTTATCATGTTTTATTACATTTAAAATATTGGGCTGTAGACTAAGGTCAGTATGACACATTCAATAAGAGTGCATCTCAGCTACATAAGTTCCACCAAACCCAAGAAACCAATTGGCAGTTAGCTTTCATGCCAAGTGCATGTTAGACAATGTTACGAGGTGTCTTATTGGTTGATAAGGGTAAATACTTCTTTGACACCTAAATATTGTTTGGTAATATATTAATTTCTTTAATTCTGATCATGAAATAGAAATGTTATACCTATTTAACATAAGACTCTGTAACTAAAACAACAGAACTTACAATGACAGTCAATTCTAAAAGACTAGTAAAGGTCTAGTAAAGCTAACATTTTTAAGTTGTTGTTCTTTGGTATAACTTTCCCTTAGTAAGCTATAGTAATTATTGATGCATATTCCCCTATCATTATATCTCTTTCCAGGTCTAACAGTTGCAGACTACTCTTCCAGCGTTCCTCTACAGTGGGAGCCCACCAGAGGTCTGGCTTTCCTCCATGACGTAGGATACAGCAACGGGTCACTTCTCTGCAAGACGAGTGGACTATATTTTGTGTACTCCAAGCTGCAACTGGGCTTATCAAATTGCCCCCAAACCTCTGACACTTCAACATTTATTCATGGGGTGTACACGAGAAGTACTGACAAACCACTGATGGAGGACAGGAGAAGGTTCTGTGACACTGAGGGGTCTCCCTTATGGAAGGGAAGCAGCTTTATCGGGGCCGCTTTCATGTTGGAAAAAGGAGATGAAGTCTATGTCAGGATGTCTCACAAAAATCTCATACGCGTCGATAGGGACACTGTGACCTTCTTTGGACTTTTTGGGCTTTAGAGAACTCAAAAGAATTGCTTTCTCCAGCAACTGGGTCACAAAACATGGAAAAGAGTTACTCACCCGTAAAGTAAAATGTCCTCTTGATGAGACTAAAAAACAAAAAAAAATTTTTACTTAAACTTTAAAATCAGATTTCCTCAAGCGAGCAAGACCTTGCATCTTCCATCGTTCGGCGAGTCTGCTCTGCGTCATTGGAGGATATGTTTAGACAGAAGCAATGAAATTAATTTTACTTTTTTGGGGCCATTGTTTTGTTAAATCCATCTGATATTTTTGCCGGTATGTACCCCGTCTTTGCCCTGCCTCTTTTTATAAAAGATTTCAGAAATTGGATATTCAAGATGCTCTTTGATAACAAAGCGTTGATAATAAATATGTTGTGTTTTTTTTTACGTTCTAGAGGTAACTTATGACATTGGGACTTTATTTATTATGAGATGCAGTTAGTTTATCAACAGTCCCTAAATGTAGCATTTTATTCACATTACAGAGTAGCCGCATACAAAGTCGCTTATTGTGTCTGATTCATGTCCGGCTGTTGTATCGGCGCATGCTGCAAAGTAACGATGTTCGGTAATTAGTGCATGTGCTGGACCCATACTGATCATGTGCAATATGGGTCTGCAACGTGACGTCGGACGTGGATCGTCAGCAAACTGACAGTGATTGACAGTTTGATGCCATTTGGAGGCGTCGCTGGCCTCTGTTCCTCAAAATGGAGGCGTGTCACCACCACCATTGCGGGGGAGGGACGAGGCCAGAATCTACGTCCAGGGATGGAGATTTCCTGGCCTCTTTGTGTTGCTGTGGTGGCTATCCCAATGGGTCATGCGGCCATCTGATGAGTCGCAGATGAGCCGTTTCTGTGTCCCAGGATGCAGTTCGGATCAGTAATGTAGCAGCATGTGTGGCGCCCCCTGCTGCATTACCATATTAGTGCGGTCGCTGCTCCTTCCATGTAAGTAACAGCATGGAGTGTTCCTCCAACCACACCTGAATTAGGCCCAAAGTGTACTGGGTGCTATGGATTAGTACTTTTTGTGACAGAGGAATTAGTATAAAGTCGCAGACTGAGTACAGTAATACATGGCGCAATGTAGCTTCACATTTTTTCTCAGGTTAGCCTCCAGGCAGCACACAGCGGCGGCGCACTGTCAGCGCCAGTGTCCAGGCTACCCGTGCATTGTAATTAAAAAAATGTGATGAGATGCATGACGCGGCTTAGTCGTAAAGTCCGTGGCTCGCCAAATGCGAACTGAGGACCCTTATGTGACCCTGGGGAAACCATGTTACCGTGGTTGACGCCTTTACAAAAAACAACTGGGACAGCACGGACGGTGTAATGGTTAGCTTTGTTGCCTCACAGCACTGAGGTCATGAGTTTGATTCCCACCACTGTGTGGAGTTTGTATATTCTCCCCGTGCTTGCGTAGGTTTCCTCCAGGTACTCCAGTTTCCTCCCATAATCCAAAAATATACTGGAAGGTTAATTAATCCTAATGTGTATGAGTATGCGTATATGTGTAATATAGATTGTAAGCTCCACTGGGGCAGGGACCGATGTGAATGGCCAGATACGGTAATATATGTAAAGCGCTGCTGAATGTGTGCGCACTATATAAAGAACTGGTAATAAGTAAATAACTGTGTGATTGTTTGAATAAACACTTTTTTCTTCACCAAAACTAGAGTGTGGTCATCCTTACCTTAAATGGGGGTAAGTGCTTGTATGACTTATATTGCGGCTCTTGCTCTGCTATACTGTGTATATGTGATAGCCCCAGGCTCTGAGAGGGCGAGAGTGGGTACTGATTACACGGGCCTGTTGAGGAGCCCTTCGGGGGGCCTGGCCCAGCTGCTAAGGGCAGGCAAAAATTCCCCTTTGCAGTTCACAATATGAGGCATCACGCATAGTATTATTATTATTATTATTATTATCCTTTATTTATATGGCGCCATAAGGGTTCTGCAGCGCCCAATTACAGAGTACATATGCACATAATCAAAACAGAAAAACAATGACTTACAGTTGAAGACAATATAGGACAAGTACAGGGTAACTAAGCATAACTACACCTGTAAACGACATAGAGATAAGTTCCAAGGTGGCCAAAAAACTAAAGTAAGACAAAGGATAAGCACATGAGGGAAGAGGGCCCTACTCGTGAGAGCTTACATTCTGAGGGGAGGGGTAGACAGACATGGGTGACACAGATGGGGTACATAGAGAGTGTGGAACAGAGGGTTAGGATGAGATTTGGCTGGGTTTGGTAAAGAAGTGGGTCTTAAGAGCCCGTTTGAAGTTTTGTAGAGAGGTGGAGAGTCTGAGGGGGAGAGGTAAAGAATTCCAGAGAAAGGGATAGTAATGTAGCTTGGTTTTTTTTTAAAGAGGGCACAGCCACGCCTCCTAGATTTGTCCACACCCCCCTCAGCAGCTAAACCTCGTGGATGTGCAAATGGTCATGCCTGCAAACATACAAACTTTAGGTATCCGGACTCCAGGTCGACAACAAAAAGGTCAACACACCTTAGGTCGACGCCAATTGGTTGACACACCTTAGGTCGACATGGGCAAAAGGTCGACATGGACAAAATGTCGACAGGAACAAGGTCGACATGGAAAAAGGTCGACATGAGTTTTTTATGTTTTTTTTCTTTTTTCGAACCTTTTCATACTTAACGATCCACGTGGACTACGATTGGAACGGTAATCTGTGCCGAGCGGAGCGGAGCGAAGGCACCATGCCCGAAGCATGGCGAGCGAAGCGAGCCATGCGAGGGGACGCGATGCACTAATTGGGGTTCCCGGTCACTCTACAAAGAAAACGACACCAAAAAAACATAAAAAACTCATGTCGACCTTTTTCCATGTCGACCTTGTTCCTGACGACATTTTGTCCATGTCGACCTTTTGTCCATGTCGACCTAAGGTGTGTCGACCAATTGGCGTCAACCTAAGGTGTGTCAACCTTTTTGTTGTCGACCCTGAGTCCCAGACCCCAAACTTTATCTGAATGCAGAAAGCCTTGGTCCTATCCCTGGCAAATTAAATAGCTACATAATGTGATTTATACAGAGGGGAAACAAAAGCTAGACATTAGTATAACTATTGCTGGAAGGGTGACTGACTTATGAATCATAATTGGGCCAAAGAGTAGTGAACCTCCCCCCCCCCTCTTCCTTTCTCTATTCTATGTAAAACTCATTTGTCTATTACCGCAAAGCAAGTAAAAGTTAACTATAGAACTGAAAAAGCCACAAGAGAAGAGCAAGCAGCAGGCCAGCCCTTCCTACTACAGCTAGACCCAGACGCTGCATCCTTTTGTGGCTGCACTTAGCTCAATGTTCTGCAAATGTGCCTGCTTCATCTAAACAATGCACTGTCAGCCATCACACAGGCAGGAAGCTGTGACAATAGCTAAACTAGAGATCACTTGTATATAAAAGACAAATGAATAACGGTGTTATATATGCATACTAAACTTCCCACGGGCTGTTAGAAATTAGGGGTCTGCTTACCAATGGCAGGAAATGGGAGTATTTGTAGGATTAAAGGTTCTGTCTGTTTACCAAAGTCCCCTATTTGTAAAAAGACTATTTAACAATTAATATTTGCAGGATATCTCCTAAACAGACACATTTTCAAGGGGTACCCACAATTGTTATCAGCGGCACCGACAGCTGGGCCGGGCCCAGGCACTCAGAGGAGGCATGGCCAATGCAGGGAGGTGTGGCCAGAAACGTTTCTGTACCGGGTGATCAGCATGATTAGCAGGGGGTGGTGGGGACGGCTGCTAGAGGGGGGTGGGGCTGCAGGGGCGATCGCTCACCTCCCTGCCCATCACACTGGAGAAGGGGGGCAGCGGGCCCCTCCAACAGGCCCGAGTAAAGGGTACCCGCCTCCACCCCTCCCGGCGCCTCTAATTGTTATGCATCCCTTGGTCCATTTGCTGCGGTCCCCTGTTATCCGGCCCCTCCATTTTAGACTACAAAAGCAGTCCCCATATAAACCTACGGGGGCTGCTTTCTTACTGAATTTCTTGCTTGGTCCGTGCCAGCCAACGCCATCTGTAGATGGCATTAGCCATTGTAAACTATAGGCTAGTGATTGCAGAAAGCACCATTTGCACATGTGTAGACAGCAAAACGCACGTGCGCAGTAGTGAGGCAGCCCCCAGGAAGTGAATTGCAATCACTTTACTTTTACACAATGGAGGGACTCTCCTCCTCCATGGCGCCATTTTCCCAGTGACATTCGACGAGTTGGCACATGTGCACAAGAGAGCATGGTTCTGGTACGGTGCCAGAGCCTTTGCAATCACAGCACAATTCCATCTTCCTGAAGATGCCATGGGCAGGTGCCACAGCAGCGGGGAAGGGACTCTGGATGCAAGATGTGCAGTGTGGGTCCTCCCCTAGACTCTGGGGCCATTGGTGGGCTGCGTCCTTTTGACGTCAGGATCAGTCATCAAAATTCCTACCTGTGTTTAAGCAACAGTTGTCCTTTAAGAAGACTACAGATTGTAGACACACAGGATCCGGTCTTTATGTCAACAGCACTTAGGTCTATACTCATTAGGTCGGCCCCTATTGGTCGACATGGCAAAGGTCAACGCTTTAAAAGGTTGACATGAGATTTCACTTTTTTCCCCTCATTTTTTGAACTTTTTCATACTTTACGATCCACATGGACTATGGTTGGGAATAGTAACCTGTGCCGAGTGCAGCGGTAGCGGAACGAGTGGACACGGTGCAGTAATTGGGGTTCTCGGTCACATTATGAAGAAAACGGCACCAAAAAGAAATAAAACACTCATGTTGACCTTTTTCCATGTCAACATATTCCATGTCGACCTAATGACAGTGTCGACCTATTTCATGTGTTGCCCTAGTCATTGTCGACCCTATGATCCACACCCAGATACACACAGAGGAATGAGTGGCATGCTCCCAACATGGGAGGTCTTCAACGTGGTGACACGTCCTCGGCTCACTGGTGGCATAGCCAAGCCACGGGAAGAAAATGGCAATGGCACTGGTGATTGTTTTCTTCGTTTTTATAAATGATACATTTTGGATCTGGTATTGATATCTTCAGATTGTGATAAAAGAAGAGGGTGGTGGTACAAGTATTGCTAAGAAACTTGCTAAGTAGGCTTCCAAATGTGAAGGCAAGAGAAAGCTGGTGAATTCTATCCAGCTATAGCAGGGTCACAAGGACAAATTAAGGTCTGTGGGGGCCCCTGGGCAACAAACTTGGGGGGGGGGGGGGGCATGCCGTCAGCCTAAAGCTGCACCACAGGGGCTATAGGGGTCCAGGAAACCCAGACACGTTACCACCACCACCACCACTGGTCAGCCTGCGCCCACTGAGGTCTCTGGAGCAATAAGTAAAATGGTGCCTCACACAGCTCCATTACGTCAGTATCCCAGCCAGGACATTACTAGAACTTTGTGGGCCCCACAGCAAAATCTTGAAAGGGCCCACTCCCATAGGAACCAAGAGGAGAAAAAAAAGTCCACACATTTGCCAATACTGTACATGAAAAAAACACATTGACCCCAAGGATCAACACCTTGGCACATATCTGAATACCAGTTATTTAGTCAGCCAGCTGCAGTGTTCCTCACAGAGTAGGGGGAATGGTTCTAAATTGCACATCCTCCAGTAATAAAAGGTGCTATGCTGCTGAGAATAAAGAAGTATACGCAGACAAAGCAGTATACACAGATGCACTAAACGATCATTTCAATATAATAAAATATAATATATCATAAGAGGTTGTTGGTATATCGTTAGTCAATGATCCCGGCCTGCCCACCAATCGTCCAGGTCACCTCTTGTCGAGGAGGTCCCTAACACTATGGGGCATTGGATGTAGTTCAAATAGCATACCCCACTTATTCCAAATCGCATAGCACAGATTGTATAAGCTCAAATGGGTGTAATATGGTATGACAGCAACTGTGTGTGGGCTCCATTACTCTCTCTGCACATGTTACATCTGCCCCCACCTGCAGTGCAGCATGGTTTTGCCCAATTGCTAACTTTTTTGGTTTGCTGACAACTCTGAGTAACCCCCATAGTGCACAGGTACGGAGACTGCAGACCCAGGGGCATTTTAAGAGAGGAGGGGGCTCGTGTGCAGACTCCGGTTGGCCCCTCTCTTCTCCACAGTCCTGTAGGCTCTGGCATTGTGCAGGAGTCTACTGCACATGTGCAGGTTTTCGGAAACATGGTCCGCAGACAAATTTCGAACTGCACGTGTGCGGCTGCATTTCTCTTCCGTCCTAGAGGATGCTGGGGACTCTGAAAGGACCATGGGGTATAGATGGGCTCCGCAGGAGATAGGGCACCTAAACAGAACTTTGACTATGGGTGTGCACTGGCTCCTCCCTCTATGCCCCTCCTCCAGACCTCAGTTAGATCTTGTGCCCAGAGGAGAATGGGTGCACTGCAGAGAGCTCTCCAGAGTTTTCTGTTGAAAAATAATTTTGTTAGGTTTTTTATTTTCAGGGAGTCCTGTTGGCAACAGGCTCCCTGCATCGTGGGACCGAGGAGAGAGAAGCAGAGCTGGCTTGTCAAGTTGGGCACTGCTTCTTAGGCTACTGGACACCATTAGCTTCAGAGGGAGTTGGAACACAGGTCTCACCTGGGGTTCGTCCCGGAGCCGCACCGCCGTCCTCCTCACAGATGCCGAAGATAGAAGCCGGATGAGAAGGCAGAAGACATCTTAGGCGGCAGAAGACATCAGATCTTCATGAGGTAAGGCGCGCAGCGGTAAGCTGCGCGCCATTGCTCCCAGTCACACACACAGAGCAGCACTGAAGGGTGCAGGGTGCAGGGGGGGCGGGGGGCGCCCTGGGCAGCAATATTCCTCACTTTTGGGCAAATTCAGATAGATTAGGCTGCGGAGGCAGTAAATCTAAGATCCCCCGCCATTTTAATAGAAAAGTCACTGGGACCGAAGCCTGCTGTCGGGTGGGCGGGGCTTGATCCTCAGCACTAACCAGCGCCATTTTCTCCACAGAAGCTGCATGCATGAACGCTGGCTCCCTGGTCTCTCCCCTGCTGAACTTCACAGGCTGGAAAAAAGAGGAGGGGGGCTCATTAGCGACGCAGTGAGTGGGAATTGGTATATTATATACAAAAAAGCGCTATCTGGTTATATTTTTTCCAGTGTTTTTAAGCGCTGGTGTGTGCTGGCATACTCTCTCTCTGTCTCTCCTAAGGGCCTGGTTGGGGTTTTGTCCCCTTATAGGTTAATCCCTGTGTGTGTGTGGGGTGTCGGTACATGTGTGTCGACATGTTTGAGGCGGAAGGCTTCTCCAAGGAGGAGGTGGAGCAAAAGAGTGGTGTGTCCCCGTCGGTTGTGCCGACTCCGGATTGGATGGACATGTGGCATATGTTGAGTGCAAGTGTGGGATCTTTACATAAAAGGCTTAATAAGGCTGAATTAGGGGGGACATCAGGGGGTCAATCCTCGGATTGGACCGACTAACAGGGCCCGTCGGGGTCTCAAAAGCGTCCCTTAACACAAGACACTACTACCGACACGGATTCTGACTCCAGTGTCGACTACGACGAAGTATAATTGCACCCTAGGGTGACCAAAACCATTCAGTGTATGATTGTGGCAATAAGGGATGTGTTACATATTGAGGATGAACCCTCGGTCCCCGACAAAAGGGTACACATGTTTAAGGGAAAGAAACATATTATTAATTTTCCTGCATCTCATGAATTAAATGATTTCTTTGGAAAAGCTTGGGAGACTCCGGAAAAGAGACCGCAGATCCCCAAAAGAATTTATATGGCATACCCCTTCCCAAAGCAGGACAGGGAGATTTGGGAATCATCCCCCACTGTGGACAAGGCCCTGACGCGCTTGTCCAAGAAAGTGGCGCTACCGTCTCCTGACACAGCGGCCCTTAAGGACCCTGCAGATCGCAGGCAAGAAACGACCTTAAAGTGTATTTATTCTCATGCGGGTGCTGTGCCAAGACCGACAATTGCGTCGGCATGAGTGTGTAGCGCAATTGCAGCTTGGACAGATGAGCTGACAGATCAATTTGATAATATGGATAAGGATACTATATTCTTAACTCTAGCCCACATAAAAGACGCAGTCTTATTTATGAGGGATGCTCAAAGGGACATTGGATTGCTAGCTTCTAGGGCCAATGCCATGTCTATCTCAGCGAGAAGATCCTTATGGACTCGCCAATGGACGGGTGATGCAGATTCCAAAAAACATATGGAAGTACTACCCTATAAGGGTGATGTATTGTTTGGGGATGGGCTGACGGACCTGGTTTCCACAGCTACAGCAGGTAAATCAAATTTTTTACCATATATTCCCCAACAGCAAAAGAAAGTAACACCCTATCAGATGCAGTCCTTTCGGTCGCACAAGTCCAGAAGAGGTCGGGAATCCTCTTTCCTTGCCAGAGGTAAGGGCAGAGGCAAAAGAGCACCTGCTTCGGCAGGTGCCCAGGAACAAAAGTCCTCGCCGGCTGCTCCAAAACCCACAGCATGACGCTGGGGCTCCCCTGAGGGAGTCCGCACCGGTGGGGACACGTCTTCGACTTTTCAGTCAGGCCTGGGTCAGTTCAGACCTAAATCCCTGGGTGTTGGAAATAGTTTCCCAGGGTTACAAATTGGAATTCGAGGAGGTGCCCCCGCGTCGATTTTTCAAATCGGCCCTACCAGCTTCCACATCGGAAAGGGATATAGTGTTAGCTGCAATTCAAACGCTGTGTATACAGCAAGTGATAATCAAGGTTCCCCTGCACCAGCAGGGAAGAGGTTACTACTCAACCCTATTTGTGGTCCCGAAACCGGACGGTTCGGTCAGACCTATTTTGAATCTGAAATCCCTAAACCTGTACATAAAAAGATTCAAATTCAAAATGGAATCACTCAGAGCGATAATAGCCAACATGGAGGAGGGGGAGTTTATGGTGTCTCTGGACATAAAGGATGCGTACCTTCATGTCCCCATTTATGCCCCCCATCAGGAATACCTGAGATTCGCTGTACAGGATTGTCATTACCAATTTCAGACGTTGCCGTTTGGACTTTCCACGGCCCCGAGGATTTTCACCAAGATAATGGCGGAAATGATGGTGGTCCTGCGCAAGCATGGAGTCACAATTATCCCATACTTAAACGATCTCCTGATAAAAGCGAGATCAAGGGAGCAATTGCTGAGCAGTGTGGTGCTCTCTCTGAGAGTGCTCCAGCAACACGGTTGGATTCTAAATCTACCGAAGTCACAGTTGATTCCGACAACTCGACTACCGTTCCTAGGTATGATACTGGATACGGAACAAATGAAGGTCTTCCTCCCAATAGAGAAAGCCCAGGACATCCAGAATATGGTCAGAGACCTGCTAAAACCGAAAAGGGTGTCAGTTCACCAATGCACGCGAGTTCTGGGAAAAATGGTGGCGGCCTACGAGGCCATTCCCTTCGGAAGGTTCCATGCAAGGAATTTTCAATGGGACCTTCTGGACAAGTGGTCCGGGTCCCATCTGCACTTACATCGGAAAATAACTCTGTCCCCAGGGGCCAGGGTGTCTCTCCTGTGGTGGTTGCAAAGTGCTCACCTGCTGGAGGGTCGCAGGTTCGGAATTCAGGATTGGATCCTGGTTACCACGGACGCGAGCCTCCGAGGATGGGGAGTGGTCACACAGGGAAAAAAATTTCAGGGGCTTTGGTCAGACCAGGAGTCCTGTCTACACATCAATGTGTTGGAACTCAGGGCCATTTACAACGGCCTTCGACAAGCGGAGAGTCTTCTTCGAAACCTACCGGTTCTGATTCAATCAGACAATGTCACAGCAGTGGCTCATGTGAACCGCCAAGGCGGGACAAGAAGCAGAGTCGCGATGGCGGAAGCCACAAGGATTCTTCGCTGGGCGGAAAATCATGTAAGCGCTCTGTCGGCTGTCTTCATTCCGGGAGAGGACAACTGGGAAGCAGACTTCCTCAGCAGACACGATCTCCATCCAGGAGAGTGGGGTCTTCATCAAGAAGTCTTTGCAGACATAACACGTCTTTGGGGAACTCCTCAAATAGACATGATGGCGTCACGCCTCAACAAAAAGCTTCGGAGGTACTGTGCCAGGTCTCGGGACCCTCAGGCAGTGGCAATAGATGCTCTGATAACACCGTGGCTGTTCAAATCGGTCTACGTGTTTCCTCTTCTTCCTCTCATCACAAAAGTGTTGAGGATCATAAGGCAAAGAAACGTACAGACAATACTCGTTGTCCCAGACTGGCCTCGAAGGGCCTGGAACTCAGATCTACAAGAGATGCTCACAGGAGATCCCTGGCCTCTTCCTCTGAGGGAAGACCTGTTGCAACAGGGGCCCTGTGTATTTCAAGACTTACCGCGGCTACGTTTGACGGCATGGCGGTTGAACGCCGAATCCTAGCGAAAAAGGGGATTCCGGAACAGGTCAACCCTACTTTAATAAAGGCTAGGAAGGAGGTGACGGTTAAGCATTATCACCGTATCTGGTGAAAGTATGTGTCTTGGTGTGAGACCAAGAATGCACCTACGGAAGATTTTCATCTGGGTCGTTTTCTCCACTTCCTACAGACAGGAGTGGATATGGGCCTGAAATTAGGCTCTGTTAAGGTACAGATTTCGTCCCTCTCGATTTTCTTTCAGAAGGAATTGGCTTCTCTTCCAGAAGTCCAGACATTCGTAAAGGGAGTGCTGCATATCCAGCCCCCTTTTGTGCCTCCAGTGGCACCATGGGACCTGAACGTGGTGTTGCAGTACCTAAAATCACACTGGTTTGAACCGCTTAACAAGGTTGAGTTGAAATTTCTTAACTGGAAGGTGGTCATGCTGTTGGCCTTGGCATCAGCAAGGCGAGTGTCTGAATTGGCGGCTTTGTCACACAAGAGCCCTGCTTGATTTTTCATGTGGATCGAGCTGAATTGAGGACACGTCCGCAATTTTTGCTTAAAGTGGTTTCTTTGTTCCATATGAATCAACCTATTGTGGTGCCTGTGGCTACAAGTGACCTGGAGGATTCCAGATCCCTGGATGTAGTCAGGGCCTTAAAGATTTATGTAGCCAGAACGGCTAAAATTAGGAAAACAGAGGCTCTGTTTGTCCTGTATGCTGCTAATAAGTTTGGCGCACCTGCTTCGAAGCAGACTATTGCTCGCTGGATCTGTAATACGATTCAGCAGGCTCATTCTACGGCTGGATTGCCGGTACCAAATTCGGTTAAAGCCCATTCCACTAGGAAGATGGGCTCTTCTTGGGCGGCTGCCCGAGGCATCTCGGCATTACAGCTTTGCCGAGCGGCGACTTGGTCGGGGTCAAACACTTTTGCAAAATTCTACAAGTTTGATACCCTGGCTGATGAGGACCTAGCGTTTGCTCAGTCGGTGCTGCAGAGTCATACGCACTCTCCCGCCCGATTGGATGCTTTGGTATAAACCCCATGGTCCTTACGGAGCCCCCAGCATCCTCTAGGACGTAAGAGAAAATAAGATTTTAAACCTACCGGTAAATCTATTTCTCCTAGTCCGTAGAGGATGCTGGGCGCTCGTCCCAGTGCGGAAACTCTGCAAGACTTGTATATAGTTGTTGCTTACATAAGGGTTATGTTACAGTTGGAATAGGTCTTGGACCGTTACTGTCGTTTGTTCATACTGTTAACTGGTTATGTATGTTCCAGGTTACATGGTATGATTGGTGTGGGCTGGTATGAATCTTGCCCTTGGATTGCTAAATCCTGCCTTGTATTGTCCATCTCCTCTGGGCACAGTTCTCTAACTGAGGACTGGAGGAGGGGCATAGAGGGAGGAGCCAGTGCACACCCATAGTCAAAGTTCTTTTTAGGTGCCCTATCTCCTGCGGAGCCCGTCTATACCCCATGGTCCTTACGGAGTCCCCAGCATCCTCTACGGACTAGGAGAAATAGATTTACCGGTAGGTTTAAAATCTTATTTTTTGGGGGAGATTTTTGCCGTGGCTGCAGCACTCGTCGCGGGACTCCGAAAAGGTAAATATTCAAAGAACATGGGTGCAGTGTGACATACTGTAGTACTGTACATCACGGAAGCTCGAACAGCCGCACATTTTTACTGGCCGATATATTTATACCAAGAAGTTACGGTAAGTACTGTGGAAACTGCCGATTTGAATAGTTATTATATACAGTATTAGAGATGAGCGGGTTCGGTTTCTCTGAATCCGAACCCGCCCGAACTTCATGTTTTTTTTCACGGGTCCGAGCGACTCGGATCTTCCCGCCTTGCTCGGTTAACCCGAGCGCGCCCGAACGTCATCATGACGCTGTCGGATTCTCGCGAGGCTCGGATTCTATCGCGAGACTCGGATTCTATATAAGGAGCCGCGCGTCGCCGCCATTTTCACACGTGCATTGAGATTGATAGGGAGAGGACGTGGCTGGCGTCCTCTCCATTTAGATTAGGGTTGAGAGAGAGAGAGAGAGATTGACCTGAGGCTGTGATACTGTAGAAGAGAGTGCAGAGTTTAGTGACTGACGACCACAGTGACCACCAGACAGTGCAGTTGTTTGTTTTATTTAATATATCCGTTCTCTGCCTGAAAAAAACGATACACACAGTGACTCAGTCACATACCATATCTGTGTGCACTGCTCAGCCCAGTGTGCTGCATCAATGTATATATATATATATATCTGACTGTGCTCAGCTCACACAGCTTATAATTGTGGGGGAGACTGGGGAGCACTGCAGTGCCAGTTATAGGTTATAGCAGGAGCCAGGAGTACATAATATTATATTAAAATTAAACAGTGCACACTTTTGCTGCAGGAGTGCCACTGCCAGTGTGACTAGTGACCAGTGACCTGACCACCAGTATATATAATATTAGTAGTATACTATCTCTTTATCAACCAGTCTATATTAGCAGCAGACACAGTACAGTGCGGTAGTTCACGGCTGTGGCTACCTCTGTGTCGGCACTCGGCAGCCCGTCCATAATTGTATATACCACCTAACCGTGGTTTTTTTTTCTTTCTTTATAGTCATACTAGTTACGAGTATACTATCTCTTTATCAACCAGTCTATATTAGCAGCAGACACAGTACAGTGCGGTAGTTCACTGCTGTGGCTACCTCTGTGTCGGCACTCGGCAGCCCGTCCATAATTGTATATACCACCTAACCGTGGTTTTTTTTTCTTTCTTTATACATACATACTAGTTACGAGTATACTATCTCTTTATCAACCAGTCTATATTAGCAGCAGACACAGTACAGTGCGGTAGTTCACGGCTGTGGCTACCTCTGTGTCGGCACTCGGCAGCCCGTCCATAATTGTATATACCACCTAACCGTGGTTTTTTTTTCTTTCTTTATACATACATACTAGTTACGAGTATACTATCTCTTTATCAACCAGTCTATATATTAGCAGCAGACACAGTACAGTGCGGTAGTTCACGGCTGTGGCTACCTCTGTGTCGGCACTCGGCAGCCCGTCCATAATTGTATATACCACCTAACCGTGTTTTTTTTTTCTTTCTTTATACATACATACTAGTTACGAGTATACTATCTCTTTATCAACCAGTCTATATATTAGCAGCAGACACAGTACAGTGCGGTAGTTCACGGCTGTGGCTACCTCTGTGTCGGCACTCGGCAGCCCGTCCATAATTGTATATACCACCTAACCGTGGTTTTTTTTTCTTTCTTTATACATACATACTAGTTACGAGTATACTATCTCTTTATCAACCAGTCTATATTAGCAGCAGACACAGTACAGTGCGGTAGTTCACGGCTGTGGCTACCTCTGTGTCGGCACTCGGCAGCCCGTCCATAATTGTATATACCACCTAACCGTGGTTTTTTTTTCTTTCTTTATACATACATACTAGTTACGAGTATACTATCTCTTTATCAACCAGTCTATATTAGCAGCAGACACAGTACAGTGCGGTAGTTCACGGCTGTGGCTACCTCTGTGTCGGCACTCGGCAGCCCGTCCATAATTGTATATACCACCTAACCGTGGTTTTTTTTTCTTTCTTTATACATACATACTAGTTACGAGTATACTATCTCTTTATCAACCAGTCTATATATTAGCAGCAGACACAGTACAGTGCGGTAGTTCACGGCTGTGGCTACCTCTGTGTCGGCACTCGGCAGCCCGTCCATAATTGTATATACCACCTAACCGTGGTTTTTTTTTCTTTCTTTATAGTCATACTAGTTACGAGTATACTATCTCTTTATCAACCAGTCTATATTAGCAGCAGACACAGTACAGTGCGGTAGTTCACGGCTGTGGCTACCTCTGTGTCGGCACTCGGCAGCCCGTCCATAATTGTATATACCACCTAACCGTGGTTTTTTTTTCTTTCTTTATACATACATACTAGTTACGAGTATACTATCTCTTTATCAACCAGTCTATATATTAGCAGCAGACACAGTACAGTGCGGTAGTTCACGGCTGTGGCTACCTCTGTGTCGGCACTCGGCAGCCCGTCCATAATTGTATATACCACCTAACCGTGGTTTTTTTTTCTTTCTTTATACATACATACTAGTTACGAGTATACTATCTCTTTATCAACCAGTCTATATATTAGCAGCAGACACAGTACAGTGCGGTAGTTCACGGCTGTGGCTACCTCTGTGTCGGCACTCGGCAGCCCGTCCATAATTGTATATACCACCTAACCGTGGTTTTTTTTTCTTTCTTTATACATACATACTAGTTACGAGTATACTATCTCTTTATCAACCAGTCTATATATTAGCAGCAGACACAGTACAGTGCGGTAGTTCACGGCTGTGGCTACCTCTGTGTCGGCACTCGGCAGCCCGTCCATAATTGTATATACCACCTAACCGTGGTTTTTTTTTCTTTCTTTATACATACATACTAGTTACGAGTATACTATCTCTTTATCAACCAGTCTATATATTAGCAGCAGACACAGTACAGTGCGGTAGTTCACGGCTGTGGCTACCTCTGTGTCGGCACTCGGCAGCCCGTCCATAATTGTATACTAGTATCCAATCCATCCATCTCCATTGTTTACCTGAGGTGCCTTTTAGTTGTGCCTATTAAAATATGGAGAACAAAAATGTTGAGGTTCCAAAATTAGGGAAAGATCAAGATCCACTTCCACCTCGTGCTGAAGCTGCTGCCACTAGTCATGGCCGAGACGATGAAATGCCAGCAACGTCGTCTGCCAAGGCCGATGCCCAATGTCATAGTACAGAGCATGTCAAATCCAAAACACCAAATATCAGTAAAAAAAGGACTCCAAAACCTAAAATAAAATTGTCGGAGGAGAAGCGTAAACTTGCCAATATGCCATTTACCACACGGAGTGGCAAGGAACGGCTGAGGCCCTGGCCTATGTTCATGGCTAGTGGTTCAGCTTCACATGAGGATGGAAGCACTCAGCCTCTCGCTAGAAAAATGAAAAGACTAAAGCTGGCAAAAGCAGTAGCACCGCAAAGAACTGTGCGTTCTTCGAAATCCCAAATCCACAAGGAGAGTCCGACTCCAATTGTGTCGGTTGCGATGCCTGACCTTCCCAACACTGGACGTGAAGAGCATGCGCCTTCCACCATTTGCACGCCCCCTGCAAGTGATGGAAGGAGCACCCGCAGTCCAGTTCCTGATAGTCAGATTGAAGATGTCAGTGTTGAAGTACACCAGGATGAGGAGGATATGGGTGTTGCTGGCGCTGGGGAGGAAATTGACCAGGAGGATTCTGATGGTGAGGTGGTTTGTTTAAGTCAGGCACCCGGGGAGACACCTGTTGTCCGTGGTAGGAATATGGCCGTTGACATGCCTGGTGAAAATACCAAAAAAATCAGCTCTTCGGTGTGGAAGTATTTCACCAGAAATGCGGACAACAGGTGTCAAGCCGTGTGTTCCCTTTGTCAAGCTGTAATAAGTAGGGGTAAGGACGTTAACCACCTCGGAACATCCTCCCTTATACGTCACCTGCAGCGCATTCATAATAAGTCAGTGACAAGTTCAAAAACTTTGGGTGACAGCGGAAGCAGTCCACTGACCAGTAAATCCCTTCCTCTTGTAACCAAGCTCACGCAAACCACCCCACCAACTCCCTCAGTGTCAATTTCCTCCTTCCCCAGGAATGCCAATAGTCCTGCAGGCAATGTCACTGGCAATTCTGACGAGTCCTCTCCTGCCTGGGATTCCTCCGATGCATCCTTGCGTGTAACGCCTACTGCTGCTGGCGCTGCTGTTGTTGCTGCTGGGAGTCGATGGTCATCCCAGAGGGGAAGTCGTAAGCCCACTTGTACTACTTCCAGTAAGCAATTGACTGTTCAACAGTCCTTTGCGAGGAAGATGAAATATCACAGCAGTCATCCTGCTGCAAAGCGGATAACTGAGGCCTTGACAACTATGTTGGTGTTAGACGTGCGTCCGGTATCCGCCGTTAGTTCACAGGGAACTAGACAATTTATTGAGGCAGTGTGCCCCCGTTACCAAATACCATCTAGGTTCCACTTCTCTAGGCAGGCGATACCGAGAATGTACACGGACGTCAGAAAAAGACTCACCAGTGTCCTAAAAAATGCAGTTGTACCCAATGTCCACTTAACCACGGACATGTGGACAAGTGGAGCAGGGCAGGGTCAGGACTATATGACTGTGACAGCCCACTGGGTAGATGTATGGACTCCCGCCGCAAGAACAGCAGCGGCGGCACCAGTAGCAGCATCTCGCAAACGCCAACTCTTTCCTAGGCAGGCTACGCTTTGTATCACCGCTTTCCAGAATACGCACACAGCTGAAAACCTCTTACGGCAACTGAGGAAGATCATCGCGGAATGGCTTACCCCAATTGGACTCTCCTGTGGATTTGTGGCATCGGACAACGCCAGCAATATTGTGTGTGCATTAAATATGGGCAAATTCCAGCACGTCCCATGTTTTGCACATACCTTGAATTTGGTGGTGCAGAATTTTTTAAAAAACGACAGGGGCGTGCAAGAGATGCTGTCGGTGGCCAGAAGAATTGCGGGACACTTTCGGCGTACAGGCACCACGTACAGAAGACTGGAGCACCACCAAAAACTACTGAACCTGCCCTGCCATCATCTGAAGCAAGAAGTGGTAACGAGGTGGAATTCAACCCTCTATATGCTTCAGAGGTTGGAGGAGCAGCAAAAGGCCATTCAAGCCTATACAATTGAGCACGATATAGTAGGTGGAATGCACCTGTCTCAAGCGCAGTGGAGAATGATTTCAACGTTGTGCAAGGTTCTGATGCCCTTTGAACTTGCCACACGTGAAGTCAGTTCAGACACTGCCAGCCTGAGTCAGGTCATTCCCCTCATCAGGCTTTTGCAGAAGAAGCTGGAGACATTGAAGGAGGAGCTAACACGGAGCGATTCCGCTAGGCATGTGGGACTTGTGGATGGAGCCCTTAATTCGCTTAACAAGGATTCACGGGTGGTCAATCTGTTGAAATCAGAGCACTACATTTTGGCCACCGTGCTCGATCCTAGATTTAAAGCCTACCTTGGATCTCTCTTTCCGGCAGACACAAGTCTGCTGGGGTTGAAAGACCTGCTGGTGACAAAATTGTCAAGTCAAGCGGAACGCGACCTGTCAACATCTCCTCCTTCACATTCTCCCGCAACTGGGGGTGCGAGGAAAAGGCTCAGAATTCCGAGCCCACCCGCTGGCGGTGATGCAGGGCAGTCTGGAGCGACTGCTGATGCTGACATCTGGTCCGGACTGAAGGACCTGACAACGATTACGGACATGTCGTCTACTGTCACTGCATATGATTCTCTCAACATTGATAGAATGGTGGAGGATTATATGAGTGACCGCATCCAAGTAGGCACGTCACACAGTCCGTACTTATACTGGCAGGAAAAAGAGGCAATTTGGAGGCCCTTGCACAAACTGGCTTTATTCTACCTAAGTTGCCCTCCCACAAGTGTGTACTCCGAAAGAGTGTTTAGTGCCGCCGCTCACCTTGTCAGCAATCGGCGTACGAGGTTACATCCAGAAAATGTGGAGAAGATGATGTTCATTAAAATGAATTATAATCAATTCCTCCGCGGAGACATTGACCAGCAGCAATTGCCTCCACAAAGTACACAGGGAGCTGAGATGGTGGATTCCAGTGGGGACGAATTGATAATCTGTGAGGAGGGGGATGTACACGGTGATATATCGGAGGGTGATGATGAGGTGGACATCTTGCCTCTGTAGAGCCAGTTTGTGCAAGGAGAGATTAATTGCTTCTTTTTTGGGGGGGGTCCAAACCAACCCGTCATATCAGTCACAGTCGTGTGGCAGACCCTGTCACTGAAATGATGGGTTGGTTAAAGTGTGCATGTCCTGTTTTGTTTATACAACATAAGGGTGGGTGGGAGGGCCCAAGGACAATTCCATCTTGCACCTCTTTTTTCTTTTCTTTTTCTTTGCGTCATGTGCTGTTTGGGGAGGGTTTTTTGGAAGGGACATCCTGCGTGACACTGCAGTGCCACTCCTAGATGGGCCCGGTGTTTGTGTCGGCCACTAGGGTCGCTTATCTTACTCACACAGCTACCTCATTGCGCCTCTTTTTTTCTTTGCGTCATGTGCTGTTTGGGGAGGGTTTTTTGGAAGGGACATCCTGCGTGACACTGCAGTGACACTCCTAGATGGGCCCGGTGTTTGTGTCGGCCACTAGGGTCGCTTATCTTACTCACACAGCTACCTCATTGCGCCTCTTTTTTTCTTTGCGTCATGTGCTGTTTGGGGAGGGTTTTTTGGAAGGGACATCCTGCGTGACACTGCAGTGCCACTCCTAGATGGGCCCGGTGTTTGTGTCGGCCACTAGGGTCGCTAATCTTACTCACACAGCTACCTCATTGCGCCTCTTTTTTTCTTTGCGTCATGTGCTGTTTGGGGAGGGTTTTTTGGAAGGGCCATCCTGCGTGACA
Source organism: Pseudophryne corroboree (assembly GCF_028390025.1). Taxonomy (NCBI): domain Eukaryota; kingdom Metazoa; phylum Chordata; class Amphibia; order Anura; family Myobatrachidae; genus Pseudophryne; species Pseudophryne corroboree. The sequence goes on from NC_086449.1 coordinate 56,345,659, forward strand.
CTGCAGTGCCACTCCTAGATGGGCCCGGTGTTTGTGTCGGCCACTAGGGTCGCTTATCTTACTCACACAGCGACCTCGGTGCAAATTTTAGGACTAAAAATAATATTGTGAGGTGTGAGGTATTCAGAATAGACTGAAAATGAGTGGAAATTATGGTTTTTGAGGTTAATAATACTTTGGGATCAAAATGACCGCCAAATTCTATGATTTAAGATGTTTTTTAGGTTTTTTGGAAAAAAACACCCGAATCCAAAACACACCCGAATCCGACAAAAAAAATTCGGTGAGGTTTTGCCAAAACGCGGTCGAACCCAAAACACGGCCGCGGAACCGAACCCAAAACCAAAACACAAAACCCGAAAAATTTCCGGCGCTCATCTCTATACAGTATGTGTATGGCTTTGGCACACCTACAGTATACTACATTCATCACTGGCCTATGAACCCCCTTCTCTTCATCCCCCCCCCCCTTTCAATAGCAGTCCCATTGCTCCCGTGCCCTTTCCCTCCAAATCTCTCATATAGGAGGGGGGCTCCCATAGCAGTGTTATTGCCCCCCCCCCCCCCCCCCCCTTCTCTACATATTTTGCTATACTCTCCTCTCCTCCTCTACGGTAGTCTCATCCTCTAGCTCTTACAGTACCTTCTGCTGTGTGGCTGCAGCCGTTTAACGCGCTCTATCTCCAGTTACTCCAGAGTCCTCTCTCCTCTGTAGCTGAGCTGACGGAAGAGCACGTGCAGTCTGGCCGATGTGCATGGGACTTGTGTGAGTGCGGCACTACCTTCTCAGTAGAAATGTGCAGGTTCAGATTTACCCGATTCTCAAAACAGCATCTTATTGGCCCTCGGATGTCACATGTTTTGGATAGCCATTAAGAAAAAAATGGATAAATCAGAACTTGCGTTAATTTTGGCATTAGGAACCGAGTAAATCAGAACCCGCACATCTCTACTCTTGAGTCCTGACATCCCCTTGGATCATTAAGGGAGCGATCTGCCGATGCACCCGCTTGTAATGGAACAACCACTGAGGGACGGCAAGTGGAAAACCACGGAGCAGCTATGCAGCAAGAATAATGGAAGAGGCAACAGGCAGGTTCTCCTTGTTGCTGGTGGCCCAATCCATGCATGACTGGGTGCAGGGGGAGCGGTGGGACAAGGAGGCAGTCCAGGCCCCATAGCAGCCACATCCTCTGCCCCCACGGTAGTCACTCCACTGATTCCAGCTGCTGCGGGTGGCTTTATGTCAGTCTCGCTGAATTTTACTTCCCGCGAGACTGATTGTGCTGTGCACCACTGTATGTCCACCGCATCTGAATAGGTGGGGAACGGAGCCACAGCAGGTGTCCGACTTGGGGGTACTGTGTGTGGGGGACCATAATGTGTGCGGGCCCTGGGGTGTCCGCCCCTGTTGCCCCTCCTTTAATCTGGCCCTGCAGTGTTATTTTGAGGTATAGATCTGGAAAAATTAGGAAGAAAAGGGCACTCACCAGACTTCACAGTTCCCAGGGATGCATCCGCGATGCGAGGAGCCTGGGCGCTAGTTGGATCCAGTTTGATCCAGCCGGCGGTGGCAAAGACAGGAGAAGCAGCCAGTGGGAGGCCATGCAGCGTGAAAGCGGGAGCCGTGACTGCGGGGAGAGGGAGGACTGAAGCTAGGCAGCGTGACAACTTGTCAGGTAAGTTAAAGTATGCAAAGGGGGGGTTTCTTCACAAGGGGAGGGACGATCTACAATAGGGGGGTGGTTTGTACAGAGCGTGGTATCTTCAAAAATGTTTTTTTTTTTACACTAGGGGGATCTGCAAGGGGTGGAGGATCTGCACAGAGGGGATTATTGTACAGGGGGCTATAATGCAGGGGACTGGAAGGGCGGTATCTGCTATGTGTGGGACTTGCATGGAGGAGGGTATTGTACAGGGGGCTATTATGCAGCGGAGTGGTAGGGGGCTATCTATCTGCACAAGGAGGGGTGTCTGCAAAGGGGGGGATTTGCACAGAGGGGGGTTATTTGATGTTGTCATAATTAATGCTATTTTTAAATGTGAGCGTTATTAACTTATTATTGGTGTTATTTGACGCCAGTAGATCACCGGTAAGTAAGTGAACAAAAAGTAGATCCCAGGTCCCAAAAGTCCGGCCACCGCTGACTTACAGCATCACAGTATAGCATATGAGGTCAGATGTTAAAAGATCTGGTATGCTGTACTGTTGCTGTTATGCTGCTATATATAAGTATATGATTAAATAATCTCTATAAAACGCTAATCACAATTTGTTAGCAGTATATAGATAAAGGTTAATAATATTCAGACAAGGAGACTTGAGGCATTATTCGGCTAGTTATCCTAGGACAGTGAAATCTTTAGTTTGGTCTTTCTGTAAAGAGTTAATAACGTGTGTTAATAATGTATTTCATTTTCTCTACACGAGATGTTACGTTCTACACAAAAGAAAGCTTCTGAAAGACTCTAGTGGATAGACTTTATCATTACATGCTAGATTATAAGTAGTTTTTCACTAGTAGGGATCACAGTTCAAATGAGAGAAAACAGTAAAAAAAAAAAAAAAAACCTGTATTATTGGTAAATACTATTTAAAGTTTTTATTTTTTATTTTTTGTAAATAATGAAAACTCTCATTTTAACATGAAAGCGAGTTAAAAAATTTGAGCCACAAACTCAAATCCGGGTTACATTGAAGAATGAACCATGAAGTTGTTCATGGCCGTCCAACTGGAAAATGTTGAAGCAGTTCAACACTTTGAGCAGCTCTAATTTCTATCTAACTTTGTACCAAGCTTACCTTTCACTCAGGGGTGGGGAACCTTTTTTCTACCAAGGGCCATTTGGATATTTATAAAATACTTCGGGGGCCATACAAAAATTATCAACTTAAAAAATAGCCTTCCCCCAGTAGATATGCCCCAGTAGTTATGCCCCTAGTAGATATAACCCAGTCAGTTGTTATGCCCCATTAGATATGGGCCCAGTCAGTTTTTATGCCCCATTAAATTTGCCCCATTAGATATGCGCCCTAGTAGCGCCGCTTACACACACACACACACATTAAAAGAAAAAATAAACACAATACTCACCAGCCCTGCTCCTGCTTCTGGACTGTTGCCCTCTGCCTGGCTGCCCGCTCCTCAGAACTATGGGAGAGACGTCATGACATCTCTCCCATAGCACAGCAGCACACTGCCAGAGCCATAAGCTGGAGCTCAGGAGTGAGCTCCAGCCTCCGGCTGCTGCTGAGGGGAAGAAGCTGGGCGCCCGCTAGTAACAAAATCTCAGCGGGCGCCCGACATCTCCCTCGGTTAGGTGAGCCTGGCTGGGCTGGATCAAGTGGCTCTGTGGGCCTTATAAGGCCCACGGGCCTGAGGTTCCCCACCCCTGCCTTAACTCATAAAGCAAGAGAAGCAGTGAAGGGCCGGGCCATGGGGCAGGGTGACATATGCCCACAGGGCCGATATACTTCTTTGGAATTTGGGCCAGCAACACGGAGGCAGGCAGAGGGTGCTCCCCAGCCAGCCAGCATTCCATGCCTTCCTCCTGGCAGTAACCTATGCCCAGTCCTCAGTCCAATGTGCACAGTTCCGAGTGCTAGCAGTCAGTATCCGCAGTAATGTTGCGGCTGCACTGCTGGGCACTAGCAGTGTTGATTGGAGGATGGCGCTGGCCCTCCACTAATCACAGCCATAGGAATATCTAAACACTGATTGGTGGATAGCTGGTGCTATCTACCAATCAGGGAAAACTGTAGTGTATGTGCACTCGCACAGAGCTGAGCTGCTACCAGAGACTAAGGGGGCAATTCAGAGATGGATGCTGCTGCGCGTCTGTATGCAGCGGCCGCGTCCATCTGATCTGTGCACGTGCACCGGCCACAGTGCATGTGTACGAGCCTTCTCCTTGCGGCCGCATCCCGGAGGCCGCATCCTTACGTCCAACATCTCCGCTGCCTCCAGATCTGAATGCGGCCCATTACCTGTGTATGGGAATATAGTGCTGCTGACAGTTAATATACTGAAGGTGAGAGTCTGCTTGTCACTATCTGGAGATGGGCTGGGTTTTCTTAAATGAGAAAAACATCTCTTTTCCAGGTTATATAAATGTGGTCAGGAGAAACCCACCATTAGTAGAGAAACCCACCATTAGTAGAGAAACCCACCATTAGTAGAGAAACCCACCATTAGTAGATTCTATGGGGAGTCAGTGCATTCAGGAAACAGGTAAATTAGGAGAAATGGGGCGGATGTAATAGATTGCGAGACAGCCGGAGCTCCGAGATTCTGGCCGAAATTGTATGTTTTTTTTAAAGCAGCAAACATTTACAAGGCAAAACCAGATTGGATTTGCCTTGTCAATGTTTGATGCTTTAATAAAACTTACAAGATCATCTGGAATCTCGGAGCTCCGGCTGTCTTACAATCCATTACATCCGGCCCAATGTCTCTTAATTTATCTCACTTTATATATCATTTCTGACAAGCATTAGTTACAAAAACCCTTGAATATCTTAAAGACACAGGCCCTCATTCCGAGTCGTTCGCTCGGTATATTTCATCGCATCGCAGTGAAATTCCGCTTAGTACGCATGCGCATTATTCGCACTGCGACTGCGCCAAGTAATTTAACAATGAAGATAGTATTTTTACTCACGGCTTTTTCTTCGCTCCGGCGATCGTAATGTGATTGACAGGAAATGGGTGTTACTGGGCGGAAACACGGCGTTTCATGGGCGTGTGGTTAAAAACGCTACCGTTTCCGGAAAAAACGCAGGAGTGGCCGGAGAAACGGAGGAGTGTCTGGGCGAACGCTGGGTGTGTTTATGACGTCAAACCAGGAACGACAAGCACTGAACTGATCGCAGATGCCGAGTAAGTCTGAAGCTACTCTGAAACTGCTAAGTAGTTTGTAATCGCAATATTGCGAATACATCGGTCGCAATTTTAAGAAGCTAAGATTCACTCCCAGTAGGCGGCGGCTTAGCGTGTGTAACTCTGCTAAAATCGCCTTGCGAGCGATCAACTCGGAATGAGGGCCACAATTTTGATTATTAATAACCTATCAGAAAACAAACGGGAACAAGGATGAATACCGGTGACAACTAATGACACTGAGAACCTAATAACAACCCTAAATGTCTGTCTGTCTGTCTGAGCTCCAGGAATGGATGAGTGCCAGCTGGCTGAGACTGAATCCTGATAAAACATAGGTTTTATGATAGGACAACATCAAAGGACAAGACTACAGCATAATCAACCAACCGGACTAACACTTGGGGGTACAGAATTACAAAACATGGATCATGTGTGGAATCTTGGTGTAGTCCTGGATGGTGGCTTGACACTTAAACATCAGGTGTCAGCCACAATCAAATCCTCATAGTTTCCAAATGGAAACGAGGTCTGGATGAGCCATATTGGGCATGTGCAGACAGAATGACAGCGGTATTTAACTGGAGATGGCGGCACAACTGTTTATGACTTCTGACGAGAAGGCAGGGAAACTGGTCGGTCCACCCACCTGCAGGAAAAAGGCCACATCGCCACTGAAAATGGACTCTTGGAAAGACTGCATCATCGGTGAGCACCAGCAGGCGGAGCAGCATCTGTGGGGATGTTTTGAAGTGGTGGGATCGGCATTTGAATTAGCATATCTATATGAAATTACCTGGCCAGGCTTACAAGAGAACCAAAGTAAGAACAATTGCAACTACCATTTATATCTATGGTATTGCTAAACTAAGGCCCATACACACTAGAGGACTTGAAAGATGTGAAAGATGAACAATTTGGAAGATGTGCGATTTCCCTTGAACTTCCTGGCGTCCCCGACAAACGATATTGTGTGTACTCACTGACCGTTTCACAAACGATCTGAACGACGAATGATCTGCTGGGAATCATTAGTGAAGCAGGTTTTGGTGCCGTATTTATGGTGGCCAGTGCACACATCAGTTCCATATCTTTAAAATTGGTCAAATCTCTCCTATTGAACATCGTTCGTTGCGTACACACTAGAGATGAGCGCCTGAAATTTTTCGGGTTTTGTGTTTTGGTTTTGGGTTCGGTTCCGCGGCCGTGTTTTGGGTTCGAACGCGTTTTGGCAAAACCTCACCTAATTTTTTTTGTCGGATTCGGGTGTGTTTTGGATTCGGGTGTTTTTTTCCAAAAACACTAAAAAACAGCTTAAATCATAGAATTTGGGGGTCATTTTGATCCCAAAGTATTATTAACCTCAAAAACCATAATTTACACTCATTTTCAGTCTATTCTGAATACCTCACACCTCACAATATTATTTTTAGTCCTAAAATTTGCACCGAGGTCGCTGTGTGAGTAAGATAAGCGACCCTAGTGGCCGACACAAACACCGGGCCCATCTAGGAGTGGCACTGCAGTGTCACGCAGGATGTCCCTTCCAAAAAACCCTCCCCAAACAGCACATGACGCAAAGAAAAAAAGAGGCGCAATGAGGTAGCTGTGTGAGTAAGATTAGCGACCCTAGTGGCCGACACAAACACCGGGCCCATCTAGGAGTGGCACTGCAGTGTCACGCAGGATGGCCCTTCCAAAAAACCCTCCCCAAACAGCACATGACGCAAAGAAAAAAAGAGGCGCAATGAGGTAGCTGTGTGAGTAAGATTAGCGACCCTAGTGGCCGACACAAACACCGGGCCCATCTAGGAGTGGCACTGCAGTGTCACGCAGGATGGCCCTTCCAAAAAACCCTCCCCAAACAGCACATGACGCAAAGAAAAAAAGAGGCGCAATGAGGTAGCTGACTGTGTGAGTAAGATTAGCGACCCTAGTGGCCGACACAAACACCGGGCCCATCTAGGAGTGGCACTGCAGTGTCACGCAGGATGTCCCTTCCAAAAAACCCTCCCCAAACAGCACATGACGCAAAGAAAAAAAGAGGCGCAATGAGGTAGCTGTGTGAGTAAGATAAGCGACCCTAGTGGCCGACACAAACACCGGGCCCATCTAGGAGTGGCACTGCAGTGTCACGCAGGATGTCCCTTCCAAAAAACCCTCCCCAATCAGCACATGATGCAAAGAAAAAGAAAAGAAAAAAGAGGTGCAAGATGGAATTATCCTTGGGCCCTCCCACCCACCCTTATGTTGTATAAACAAAACAGGACATGCACACTTTAACCAACCCATCATTTCAGTGACAGGGTCTGCCACACGACTGTGACTGATATGACGGGTTGGTTTGGACCCCCCCCAAAAAAGAAGCAATTAATCTCTCCTTGCACAAACTGGCTCTACAGAGGCAAGATGTCCACCTCATCTTCACCCTCCGATATATCACCGTGTACATCCCCCTCCTCACAGATTATCAATTCGTCCCCACTGGAATCCACCATCTCAGCTCCCTGTGTACTTTGTGGAGGCAATTGCTGCTGGTCAATGTCTCCGCGGAGGAATTGATTATAATTCATTTTAATGAACATCATCTTCTCCACATTTTCTGGATGTAACCTCGTACGCCGATTGCTGACAAGGTGAGCGGCGGCACTAAACACTCTTTCGGAGTACACACTTGTGGGAGGGCAACTTAGGTAGAATAAAGCCAGTTTGTGCAAGGGCCTCCAAATTGCCTCTTTTTCCTGCCAGTATAAGTACGGACTGTGTGACGTGCCTACTTGGATGCGGTCACTCATATAATCCTCCACCATTCTATCAATGTTGAGAGAATCATATGCAGTGACAGTAGACGACATGTCCGTAATCGTTGTCAGGTCCTTCAGTCCGGACCAGATGTCAGCATCAGCAGTCGCTCCAGACTGCCCTGCATCACCACCAGCGGGTGGGCTCGGAATTCTGAGCCTTTTCCTCGCACCCCCAGTTGCGGGAGAATGTGAAGGAGGAGATGTTGACAGGTCGCGTTCCGCTTGACTTGACAATTTTGTCACCAGCAGGTCTTTCAACCCCAGCAGACCTGTGTCTGCCGGAAAGAGAGATCCAAGGTAGGCTTTAAATCTAGGATCGAGCACGGTGGCCAAAATGTAGTGCTCTGATTTCAACAGATTGACCACCCGTGAATCCTTGTTAAGCGAATTAAGGGCTGCATCCACAAGTCCCACATGCCTAGCGGAATCGCTCCGTGTTAGCTCCTTCTTCAATGCCTCCAGCTTCTTCTGCAAAAGCCTGATGAGGGGAATGACCTGACTCAGGCTGGCAGTGTCTGAACTGACTTCACGTGTGGCAAGTTCAAAGGGCATCAGAACCTTGCACAACGTTGAAATCATTCTCCACTGCACTTGAGACAGGTGCATTCCATCTCCTATATCGTGCTCAATTGTATAGGCTTGAATGGCCTTTTGCTGCTCCTCCAACCTCTGAAGCATATAGAGGGTTGAATTCCACCTCGTTACCACTTCTTGCTTCAGATGATGGCAGGGCAGGTTCAGTAGTTTTTGGTGGTGCTCCAGTCTTCTGTACGTGGTGCCTGTACGCCGAAAGTGTCCCGCAATTTTTCTGGCCACCGACAGCATCTCTTGCACGCCCCTGTCGTTTTTTAAAAAATTCTGCACCACCAAATTCAAGGTATGTGCAAAACATGGGACGTGCTGGAATTTGCCCATATTTAATGCACACACAATATTGCTGGCGTTGTCCGATGCCACAAATCCACAGGAGAGTCCAATTGGGGTAAGCCATTCCGCGATGATCTTCCTCAGTTGCCGTAAGAGGTTTTCAGCTGTGTGCGTATTCTGGAAAGCGGTGATACAAAGCGTAGCCTGCCTAGGAAAGAGTTGGCGTTTGCGAGATGCTGCTACTGGTGCCGCCGCTGCTGTTCTTGCGGCGGGAGTCCATACATCTACCCAGTGGGCTGTCACAGTCATATAGTCCTGACCCTGCCCTGCTCCACTTGTCCACATGTCCGTGGTTAAGTGGACATTGGGTACAACTGCATTTTTTAGGACACTGGTGAGTCTTTTTCTGACGTCCGTGTACATTCTCGGTATCGCCTGCCTAGAGAAGTGGAACCTAGATGGTATTTGGTAACGGGGGCACACTGCCTCAATAAATTGTCTAGTTCCCTGTGAACTGACAATGCTAAATTCCTTTGTCGTATAACAATCCTTTATGAAGTCTAAGAACACTGTACGCTGTTTACTTAAGAAGTACCGTAATGGTACGCTATTTGCGTAACGATCGCTCAGCAGTAAGCGAGACGCTCAAGCGTCACGTTCGCTCACGGCCCAGTGATCACAGGACACGTTATTGGCTATGACTAGGGGAATGATTCGCTGTAGCGTAGCGTGCGCTCGAGACCACGAGGAGGTCACCAGCGATGCAGACGCTCACAACACTATACCTTTATGATAAAACCTTATACCAATGAAATACACTGAATACCTTAATGTGAGTACAGGGTGTAAGTGCAACCTTGTGTAACCTGACTAACTACAAAGCTGCTTGAGCGTCACCGACGCTCAAGTGAACACTTAACACTATAGGAAATACACAGATGCTGGTTTAGGTTCCAAAGCCTATTAACTGTATTATATCTAATATACTTGTAAAAGGGGATAACAGTACAAATGATACACTACAATATAACAGAGACTTCCTAACCACAGAACTAAACAATAAATACAAAAAGACAATACTACACTGACCTAAATGCAATACAATACAATACTATCTAATACAATACAATACTAGCCTAGTCTAGGGGAGATATGAGAGAACAGAACAGAGAGAGAGAGAGAGAGAGAGAGAGATGAGATGAGAGAAATTGGCTCACAGAAAGACAATGATTACGGAGAGAAACTTACGCACAAAGGGTATGATCGCCTGCGCCTCGATATCCAGCTCCCGGCTATCAGCAGATAACCGTTGATGAGAGAGTGAGAGCTGGATGTGGTCGGCCTGCCTATTTATGCCCCACACACAATGCAATCTCCTGGTCCTACAATCCCATTGTCCATTGGCCGAAGGAATTCGGCCCTGCATCATAACAAAAGGTCATAGGGTGATTCATACAGGTGGGCTGTGACGATTTCCAACAGCTCAGGTGGGTGGGAAACTGGGTTTCCCGCCGCATACCTGAGTATGTGTAAATAATAGAAATGGACATAAACTTCTTATGTCCATAATTATTCGCACGAGCGATTAATACGCTCCAAACCAACACCGGAATATTGCTAATTAAATACTCTTCCGATGGGTACCAAACACTGCTGTATGATTCCTGTTAGACCCTTCGTACGATATAAAGAGGGATTCCTCAGCTCTGGGACATTGTATTTTAACCAAACTTTCAGAATCTATCAAAGGGACCATGATCTATAAACTACATTAATTGTGAAAATATGTAACGAATGAGTCGCACGCTACGACTATATAAACTCTACCGTAAATACGCATACCGCGCCTGCGAGTGCACGCTATTGCGGGTATGCGCCTCCACGGGAGAGCGTACGCACGCGCAGCGCGGACCAGTGTGCGGTGCAAATATGGCAACGTGCATTGAGACATTTTTTTCTGACTTTGACAGTCCACCCTTTGGCAGTCAATAATAACTGCCACAAAACATTTAAGGAGAAAAATGTAAGTCAGGGGTTAATTGATTTCCATGGTTGGGTAGGGGAGAAGAGTGGAGTAGGTGTGAAGAGGGTATGACCTAGTGAGAAAGTAGAAGCATGTGTGTATGAGTCCATGTTTGGAGGGTCATGTATCATCGTGCCGTACGTGTGGTAAATCAAGCTTCGAGGTATTGCGAAGTATACATTTGAATTCCTTCTTATCCTGTGGTACAGGTCTGTGGATGGGCTGTCAAACTCTACCGAGCTCATTTCGGCTGTGGTTGTAACAAAATGGGGATGCACATTTTAGTTGATGATACATGAATGGGGGAGGTATGTGGTTGCTGATATCTGTGCCTGTATTCCCTATCGACTATGTGTGTCGTTACCTGAGGGTTGTAGAGATGAAGATAAAGAACACTTACGAAAAATGCAATGATATTCTGTGTCAGGGAAATGTACATCTGTTGTTGAAGTTGTGTTCGGTATCTGTTGAGAGTCGTCTTCTTTGCGCTGTTTTGCTCCTTAGGCATGAGCAACAAGCTTTGTCAGTGCCATCAGATTTACAAAAATGTTGGGCTAGCGTGAGTTTAAAAATACTAGGGAAACTGGGGATCCATGGCAAAGTTCATCAAGTGTCCATATTTAAAGTTGTCAAATCTTCTTCTTTGGTCAATCCGTTGTCTGTATACATCTCGTCTCGTCAGCTTCCTCGTCCAAGGGGGTCTTTGTATCTGGGAGAAAAGCAGAAAAACAGGTGAAAGAAACGGACCGTATAATCGCATTTTTATCACATTCTGGTTTCTATCATTGTGTCATAAATCAAATCCAGGTTAATTACGGTTTCCTCACTCCTCAAGCTCATCACTTTTGTACTTTGTTTGCACCTCATTAAAGCCTGCCCGCATCTAAATATCAATCCAATCGATATAATGACACCCAAGATACATAGTAGAAACTTTCCAACATCCATTATGACTCCTTGAGCCCAGTCTCCTAAACCGGAGAACCAATTTCGCGGGTTCAACCATGACACCCAACCAGTCAGCTCATTACCTACAGCAGCAAGGGTGAGATTGTGTTTTCGACGAAATTCCCACTTCAATTGGAGAATATCGTCCATCTTTTGGTCTATGACCTCTACCGGATCCTCGGTGCTATTTGTGATATACGTGCAACACTTTATGCCGTACTGTGTTGCCAATGTAACACAATATCCGCCTGTTACTGCTGTAAGATAATTAAGAACCATCCTATGCTGAACTAGTTCTGTTTTGTAAGCTTGAAGTTCTCTTCCAGTGTATCTAAACGTGTCATCATACATTTCAGTGATATTATCTAACAAATTGGCGAGTGCGGAAATGTATCTATAATTCATCACTCCTCGAGCGGTACGAGTGAAATCTAACGCTACCAGAACCTGAATCCCGGTGGATTCATGGATAAGATCAGAGGCCGGATGCTCTAACCTTTCTGACAGTTGTCTTTTAACTCGGTGCTCGTAATGAGTGTGAGTATAAGGAGCTTGGGCACCACGGTGTATGTCCTTCATTTTGTCATGTGTAACAGTCATCACTTCAGGCAATACTTTTCCAATATAACACAATCCTTCAGAGTTTGGGGCAAGCCACTTGTACGCCTTTCTCCCGCATATGAAATATGCATCATCGGGGAGAACATATGGGACGGAGAAGGACATGACCATGTTACAAACCTTCCAGGTGAAATCTCCTGACCCTAATTCTTCCATCTGCCTAATGCACGTATCGGTTTGTACGATATGTGCACAGTATCCTGGTGATACCTCTCCAACTCTAGTAATCCTACTTCCTAAGGTATATCGATACCGGAAAGATTTTCCTCTACTGGCTATGTGGCGTACGAGCTCTGTATCTGTAGGCATTCTATCTGCTCTGTGTGAAAAGGTCATGGTAAGGTTGCTCCATGACACTTCCCAATTTCCCGGCTTACGGGGATTGGAGATGTTAAAACATAAGAGGGACCTATCCACATGGTATTGGTGGAGCTTCAAACTAGGAGGGCTGGAGATGTTAAACCTCCGATCCACCGGTCTCCCACCACTTAGCTCAAGTACCTCCCCTAACGTTAAAGGAAATGGTACTAGCCCTGATTTGCTGTGACCCTGAGGTACTTGAGAGCATACCCAACAATCTGTCTCATTTAACACGCTACCCACTAAGGAGTGATAGTCACTCAATGGATGCCGGTCCACATGGATATTAAAACTAGATTGGCATTTCTTTATGCATCCATCTTCAACCAGATTATCACAGAGCCTACAGATACAATTTTCTTCAGCTAACAATCCATCACAATTTCTTCTATCGGATCGTTTTCTGATACTCGCCTTTGCTTGTTGGTTTGGTTGATCTTGGAAAACTACGCCTCCATCATCATAATCGGAACCCATTCCAGAACCTCTCTCGACCTCTATGGTACTCTCGCCGGAACAGACTGCTCTGGTCAACATCATGGTTAACATCAAAATCCGGATCACAGTCTCTTGGGGCAAGTCCATCTTTGAGGAGGAAATGGAGAAGAATGAGAAGGGGGAAAAAGAAGTTTCAAGGAAGAGGGGATGGGAAGTGGAGAAAAACAATAAAAGGGAGAGGGGAGTCGACAACTGCTTTCGGTCTTCAAGGCTCAGGTGCCGCCTCAGTCCTCCTGGAACAGACACTCCAGTGATACAACCTCTACCGTCTGTTCCTTATCACGGGACTTCTCTGGATCAGCAACCTTTTTGCAGTGGGACGAATGGACCCAAGTCTCTCTCTCAGCAACCTTCAATGCTGTGGTGCTAGTCAATAAGACCTGGTATGGTCCTTCCCATCTATCAATAAGACAACCTGAGCGTAGAAAATTTCGTATCATTACATAATCCCCAGGTTCAATGTCATGACAATTACTATCTGGTAAATCAGGAATCACCAACTTCAGATTATCATTTTGATTCCTCAACTGTTTACTCATGTTAATCAAGTACTTTACAGTTACTTCATTGTTACATTTCAAATCATCCTGAGGGTTAATCATGACGTGCGGTTGTCGACCAAACAAGATTTCAAAAGGAGACAGATTAAGAGGGGACCTGGGAGTGGTTCTGATGCTATACAAAACAATGGGTAAAGCTTCTGGCCACGTTAATCCTGTCTCTGTCATTACTTTACTCAATTTATTTTTAATAGTGCTGTTCACTCTTTCGACCTTCGCGCTCGCCTGTGGACGGTACGGAGTGTGCAGCTTGCTATCAATACCCATTAATTTACACATTCCTTGAAAGACATCACCTGTAAAATGGGTACCCCTATCACTTTCAATGATTCTAGGGATACCATATCTACATACAAATTCCTGCACAATTTTCTTAGCTGTAAACATAGCGGTATTTGTAGCTGCTGGAAAAGCTTCGACCCAATTCGAGAAAACATCTATACAGACAAGTACATATTTCAAATTTCGACATGGGGGTAATTGAATGAAGTCAATTTGTATTACCTGAAAAGGGCCGCCGGCAGGTGGGATATGGGATGGTTCTGTAGGTATTGCTTTTCCAATATTCTTTCTCAGACAGGTAAGGCATGACATTGCTCTTTTACCCGCATGAGAGGAGAATCCTGGGGCGCACCAGTATGCTCTTACCAATTTGCACATCCCCTCCTTGCCTAGATGAGTCAGCCCGTGAGCTGCTTCAGCCAGACATGGAAGGTATGCTCTGGGGGCCACTGGTTTACCATGTCCATCCGTCCAGAGCCCTGAGGACTCCTGGCCATATCCCTTTGCCTTCCAGACTGCTCTTTCCTGTGTGGAACACAAATTCTGCATCTCACACAACTTCTGTGTGTTGATGGTATTAAATACCATCAACTGTGTGGTGTTTGTCCGTGTGGGGGTAGCAGCTGCAAGCTTTGCGGCTTCGTCTGCTCGGCTGTTACCAAGGGATACTGGGTCTTGGCTATATGTATGTGCTTTACATTTGATAACAGCCACTCTGTCGGGTTCCTGTATCGCTGTTAGAAGCCTTTTTATGTGAGCTGCATGCGCTATCGGTGTACCAGCTGCCGTCATGAAATTTCTGAGACGCCATAGCGCTCCGAAATCATGTACTACCCCGAACGCGTATCTAGAATCGGTGTAGATATTGGCAGACTTACCCTTAGCCAATTCACATGCTCTGGATAGGGCGACCAGTTCAGCAACCTGGGCTGAGTGAGGTGGGCCTAGCGGTTCCGCTTCTATGGTGTCTTGGTCATCTACGACTGCGTATCCAGTACACAAGTCTCCCGAGTCTGACTGTCTGTGACAACTACCGTCCGTGTAGAACGTGAGTTCTGCATCTTCCAGTGGATTGTCACTGATGTCAGGCCTTGCGGTAAAATTTTGGGTCAAATATTCCATACAATCATGTGTATCTTCCTTTGCATTAAATCCTCCTTCCCCATCACTCTCACCTTCCACCCTTTGTGTCTGACCAGGCACACCTGGGAGAAATGTTGCAGGGTTTAATGCACTGCATCTTCTTATGGTGATGTTAACTGGGGCCATTAATGCCAATTCCCATCTCGTAAACCTTGCTGATGAGACGTGTCTGGTTTGGGCAGAATTCAATAAGGCAGATACCGCATGCGGTGTATGGATTGTGAGGTTGTGGCCTAGCACGACATCTTCGCTTTTTGTTACTAGCAATGCTATCGCCGCAACACTACGCAAGCATGTGGGGAGGGATCGCGCTACCGTATCTAGCTGAGCGCTGTAGTATGCAATTGGCCTGCTGGCATCACCGTGTTTTTGTGTTAGTACACCTGCTGCGCACCCAGCACTTTCTGTTCCGTATAGTTCAAAGGGTTTCCCATAGTCTGGCATACCTAGTGCTGGTGCCTGCGTTAGGCACTGTTTGAGTCTCTCAAATGCTGTTTCAGATTCGTCTGTATGCGAAATCCGATCAGGTTTGTTTGAAGAGACCATTTCCTGCAAAGGTAGCGCCAATATGGAAAACCCTGGGATCCAATTACGGCAATACCCACACATTCCTAGAAACGTCCTGATCTGTTGTTGGGTTTGTGGCAGTGTCATGTCTCTAATGGCTTGGATTCTATCAGCGGTCAGGTGTCTCAGTCCTTGTGTTAGACAGTGTCCCAAATATTTTACCTTAGCTTGGCATAATTGCAACTTGTCTTTGGAAACCTTGTGACCTGTGTCTGAAAGATGAAACAGGAGCTGTTTCGTATCCTTCAGGGAAGCTTCCAATGAATCAGAACACAGTAGTAGATCATCCACGTACTGTATCAACACTGATCCACTCTCCGGTTGGAAAGACTGTAAACAATCATGCAAAGCCTGAGAAAATATACTTGGACTGTCTATGAAACCTTGGGGTAACCGAGTCCACGTGTATTGGACTCCTCTGTATGTGAATGCAAACAAATATTGGCTGTCAGGGTGCAGAGGTACCGAAAAGAAAGCGGAGCAGAGGTCAATAACAGTGAAAAATTTGGCAGTGGGAGGAATTTGCATTAGGATGACAGCTGGATTTGGCACTACGGGGAACTGACTCTCAACTATTTTGTTAATCCCCCTTAGATCTTGCACTAGCCTGTAACCCCTCCCCCCACTCTTTTTAACAGGGAAGATGGGACTATTTGCTGTGCTGGACGTTCTTACTAGAATGCCCTGTTGTAGCAAGCGCTCTATTACGGGAAAAACTCCTAACTCCACCTCTGGCTTCAGAGGATACTGTGGGATTTTTGGAGCTATCCTACCATCTTTTACTTGTACAACTACTGGAGCTACATTTGCCATTAATCCAGTGTCCTGTCCATCTTTTGTCCAAAGTGACTCTGGTATCTGAGATGTCATCTCTTCTACTTGGGATGGATTCCTATTTGTCATAATGGAATGTGACATTAATTTTGATGGGGAGTCTAACATGTCTCGTACTTCCTGAGCGTGATTCTCAGGGATGTCCAAGAATACACCTTCAGGAGTACAATAAATGACGCAACCCATTTTACATAGTAAGTCTCTTCCCAGGAGATTAGTTGGTGCCGATGCAGCCAGCAAAAAGGAATGCTTGGTATGCAAAGGCCCTATTGTAATCTCGGCTGGTTTGCTAACAGGGTAGTGCTGGACTACTCCTGTTACTCCCATGGCTGGAATTGTCCTACCAGTGGTTCTCATGCCCACTGTCGAATTTATCACTGACTTGGCCGCCCCTGTGTCTACAAGAAAGTTTAAAGTTTTACCAGCCACATTGATTGCAATCTCTGGTTCGCTTCCAAGACTGGCAATCAACTTAACTGGCTGCAGATTACAGGTATGGCCACACCCCTATTGGGTATGCTGACCTCCCTGAATCCCATTGGCAGCAACTACTTGTGGGGGAGTTAGCTGGGAACTACCAGAGGCATGCCAATCTCTGTTCGGGGGATATCTTTTTGTTTCCCCTGTATGTGGCTCAAAACTCCGCCTCTGTGGACCCTGCTCCCAATGTCGTGTGTTGTGTTGTTGTCTAGGGGGTTGAAAAGATCTTTGTACATTCTTTGCTCTACATTCTCGTGCAAAGTGTCCCGGTCTGTTACAAGAAAAACATGTTATTACACTTGCCTTACCCACAGGATTCGGTGGTACATACGCAGGCTGCCTTGTGGTCAGTGCCTGTATACTTACGGACATCAACTTATCACTTTGCGACTCTCTGTGCCTAGTGATGTTTCTGTCGTGATCAATAGCAGCCTCTCTCAAGCCGGACACTGACAGACCTCGCCAGCATGGTTGCGTGGTCTGAACCCTAGTCTTTAATGTTTCCTTTAAACCATCCATCAGTACAGATACTGCTACTTCTCGATGGTTTGGGTTGGTCTTAATGTCTTCTATACCAGTGTACTTTGCCATTTCTAATAGTGCCCGGTGAAAATATTCTGTTGCCGTTTCGGACTCCTTTTGCTTAATGGAAAATATTTTATTCCATTTAACAACGGCTGGGAAATACTCTTTTAGCTGTAAATTTATCCTTTTTACATTATCCTTGTTGTACACGTCTGTAAGCGGTACATCTTTATCCAATGCACAATCAGCTAAAAATTGAGTTGCGTCAACATTGGAAGGTAAACAAGCTCTTAGCAGTATCTGCCAATCCTTGTTGTTGGGTTCTACAGTGTTACCTAAATCCCTGATGTATTTTTGGCTAGCAACTAAATCCTTCCTGGGGTCAGGAAATTCGGACACTATTGTTCTTAATTCCATTCGGGAAAATGGAGTGTACATGGCAATGTTCCTTATGGGAGTGGCTCCAGACACATCTGTTTTTCCATTGGGAACTGCTATTACCCTTACAGGAGCAATTCTAACAGCCTCTTCCTGTGTAGATTCTACTGCTTGTTGTGGTACAATTGTTTCAGTGTAGTGCATGGTGCCGTACTTACCCGTTGACACGACCTCACCTATCCCTCCGCTAGGGGCTTTCACTAATCTCGTGGGTGTCGCTGTGCCTACTGTGGTTTCTGCTATGGTGGCTGCAAGAGAGAGAGCTGAAATTGTTGCTGAATCGTCTTCTTGATCACACTCCTGAGGAAGGTTCAAAACAGGGTACATCTTGCACGGGTTAATACTTGCATGAGTTATTTGGTTAACATCATTAACATTTACAGTGTTACTAAGAGTTTGTGTTTTACAACCCAGTGCGTTTCTCTCCGCAATCAACTTCTCTCCTGCAATGTATGGTGGAGGAGGAGCTGTGGCAATCAACTTCCTGACTGCCCCAGATCCCGCCGCCAGAGCCAAACCTCTCTGTATCTCACCTTCCTGGTGCCATAACTGTAAACAATCATGATGTTGAATTCGTCTCTTTGTTGAGTTTACGAGACATATCCTCCTCCTTAAATTTTGTAACACTTCTGGACTGAAGCTACCTATTCTTGGGAATTTGTCCCTGTCTTGTACAGTCATTCTCTCCCATTCATCACATAAAACCTCTGTGTGACTACCGTATTTTTCACACATCACATATCGTGCCGACCCAACTGGTCGGTTCTCTGAATCAACCCGAACCGAGGTTGATCGCCCCCTACCTGAACAAATGGCCCCCATAATCTGCAGGCGTTGCTTATTCCTCCTTGGATCTTTATCTCAAGGTTTTCAGCGAACCCTTACAAACAAACCAAGATGTCCTTGGGCAGGCCGGCGGTGGTGGTTTATCAAGTACCCCACTTACTTCTCGCCCACGTTGGCCAGTACTGCAATCACTGTAACCAGAGCTGCTGTACCCAACCTAGGGCCCCTGTGAACCTTTATTTACTGGGGCGCGTTCCCCAGCAAGTATCGGTTGTTGGATAGTTCCTGAGTGACCAGCGAACTTCCCTTCCAAAAATAAAAAATTACACAAATCACGTCAGAATGTACAAATAGCGTTTGTGACCACTTTACTCTAATGGTATTAGGTCAGATTACTAACTACTGCACACAATTACGTGCGGTCCAATCGTTCAGTACACGAGCACTACTTGTCATGTACTGAAAGATCAATGGAATCGATGTTTCCGGCCGCGATTCCTTCAGCAAGAGCTTGTATGGCCTATATGGGTTCTGCACCAACACCCCAGGCGTTGTGCCACTGGACTTTTATAGCGGACCTCTTTGTCTATTTTACCTGTTACCTTATGACCTCCTGGTCTGTTACCTTATGACCTCCTGGTCTTGTTACCTTATGACCTCCTGGTCTTGTTACCTTATGGTCCGCTATAATCTAATGCTCAAATATTATTTAACCAGGGATGCCTCCCTAGCCACCGTATATGTCACTTACACGTATGTCCCTTGACGAGTACCCGGCTTTCCTTTTGGTTCCACCTTAAAGTTATATAAACTTTTGTATACAAAACACACTCACTCAACACATGTACACTTTTGTTTCTATATCTATTTCTGCGCAGAAATTGTCTTTAGGCCAAAAGTGTTACCAATTAGGAGCAGGATCTGTTAAACTAAATTTCAGATTTTCCCAAAAATAGATTTGCGTTATTTACCGCATCGCGTTATCTACCGCTGTGCGTTAATTATCGCCTTTGCGTTACTTCACTTTATCACAGCTTGAGCTACGTGGGCGTAACCGGACGCTACGTTGCGTAATGAACGCTGTGTGCGTCTGCCTTTGGATTGCGTACGCTAGTCTTTGTTAGCGACACGTGTACGCAATGCAAAGGATCCACCGTAACACAATATATACTTTTATCAATGTAAATGATCCCTGATCATCTACCGCAATCCACACTGACTGCCTTGTATCTCAGACAAACCGTGTGTTGTTCTATACTTTAACTATTACCTCTACTATTAAATAACAGCAAATCTCTTTTTAGCACTTTCTATCAACTATAAAATTGGCAAACAGGAATAGTGATATACGAAAATGAAACAGAAATGCAGATATATGCGTGCGTACGCAAGACAAAAGAAAAATAAACAGTTTTAAAAAAACACAAGCGTTTTGTTCTTACTTCCGGTTCCCGGATTCCTTCAGCACTCTTTATCTAAGCGAAGCAGACGCTTATCCCGCCAGCACTATGAGACAATCTCCCACCCTTTGCTGGGGGATAATGTCTGCTGATCTACCTAGTGCAGATGTGAGAAGTATAGGACGAGTTCCCAATTGACAATGCTAAATTCCTTTGTCGTATAACAACCCTTTATGAAGTCTAAGAACACTGTACGCTGTTTACTTAAGAAGTACCGTAATGGTACGCTATTTGCGTAACGATCGCTCAGCAGTAAGCGAGACGCTCAAGCGTCACGTTCGCTCACGGCCCAGTGATCACAGGACACGTTATTGGCTATGACTAGGGGAATGATTCGCTGTAGCGTAGCGTGCGCTCGAGACCACGAGGAGGTCACCAGCGATGCAGACGCTCACAACACTATACCTTTATGATAAAACCTTATACCAATGAAATACACTGAATACCTTAATGTGAGTACAGGGTGTAAGTGCAACCTTGTGTAACCTGACTAACTACAAAGCTGCTTGAGCGTCACCGACGCTCAAGTGAACACTTAACACTATAGGAAATACACAGATGCTGGTTTAGGTTCCAAAGCCTATTAACTGTATTATATCTAATATACTTGTAAAAGGGGATAACAGTACAAATGATACACTACAATATAACAGAGACTTCCTAACCACAGAACTAAACAATAAATACAAAAAGACAATACTACACTGACCTAAATGCAATACAATACAATACTATCTAATACAATACAATACTAGCCTAGTCTAGGGGAGATATGAGAGAACAGAACAGAGAGAGAGAGAGAGAGAGAGAGAGAGATGAGATGAGAGAAATTGGCTCACAGAAAGACAATGATTACGGAGAGAAACTTACGCACAAAGGGTATGATCGCCTGCGCCTCGATATCCAGCTCCCGGCTATCAGCAGATAACCGTTGATGAGAGAGTGAGAGCTGGATGTGGTCGGCCTGCCTATTTATGCCCCACACACAATGCAATCTCCTGGTCCTACAATCCCATTGTCCATTGGCCGAAGGAATTCGGCCCTGCATCATAACAAAAGGTCATAGGGTGATTCATACAGGTGGGCTGTGACGATTTCCAACAGCTCAGGTGGGTGGGAAACTGGGTTTCCCGCCGCATACCTGAGTATGTGTAAATAATAGAAATGGACATAAACTTCTTATGTCCATAATTATTCGCACGAGCGATTAATACGCTCCAAACCAACACCGGAATATTGCTAATTAAATACTCTTCCGATGGGTACCAAACACTGCTGTATGATTCCTGTTAGACCCTTCGTACGATATAAAGAGGGATTCCTCAGCTCTGGGACATTGTATTTTAACCAAACTTTCAGAATCTATCAAAGGGACCATGATCTATAAACTACATTAATTGTGAAAATATGTAACGAATGAGTCGCACGCTACGACTATATAAACTCTACCGTAAATACGCATACCGCGCCTGCGAGTGCACGCTATTGCGGGTATGCGCCTCCACGGGAGAGCGTACGCACGCGCAGCGCGGACCAGTGTGCGGTGCAAATATGGCAACGTGCATTGAGACATTTTTTTCTGACTTTGACAGAACTAACGGCGGATACCGGACGCACGTCTAACACCAACATAGTTGTCAAGGACTCAGTTATCCGCTTTGCAGTAGGATGACTGCTGTGATATTTCATCTTCCTCGCAAAGGACTGTTGAACAGTCAATTGCTTACTGGAAGTAGTACAAGTGGGCTTACGACTTCCCCTCTGGGATGACCATCGACTCCCAGCGGCAACAACAGCAGCGCCAGCAGCAGTAGGCGTTACACGCAAGGATGCATCGGAGGAATCCCAGGCAGGAGAGGACTCGTCAGACTTGCCAGTGACATGGCCTGCAGGACTATTGGCATTCCTGGGGAAGGAGGAAATTGACACTGAGGGAGTTGGTGGGGTGGTTTGCGTGAGCTTGGTTACAAGAGGAAGGGATTTACTGGTCAGTGGACTGCTTCCGCTGTCACCCAAAGTTTTTGAACTTGTCACTGACTTATTATGAATGCGCTGCAGGTGACGTATAAGGGAGGATGTTCCGAGGTGGTTAACGTCCTTACCCCTACTTATTACAGCTTGACAAAGGGAACACACGGCTTGACACCTGTTGTCCGCATTTCTGGTGAAATACCTCCACACCGAAGAGCTGATTTTTTTGGTATTTTCACCTGGCATGTCAACGGCCATATTCCTCCCACGGACAACAGGTGTCTCCCCGGGTGCCTGACTTAAACAAACCACCTCACCATCAGAATCCTTCTGGTCAATTTCCTCCCCAGCGCCAGCAACACCCATATCCTCCTCATCCTGGTGTACTTCAACACTGACATCTTCAATCTGACTATCAGGAACTGGACTGCGGGTGCTCCTTCCAGCACTTGCAGGGGGCATGCAAATAGTGGAAGGCGCATGCTCTTCACGTCCAGTGTTGGGAAGGTCAGGCATCGCAACCGACACAATTGGACTCTCCTTGTGGATTTGGGATTTCAAAGAACGCACAGTTCTTTGCGGTGCTTTTGCCAGCTTGAGTCTTTTCAGTTTTCTAGCGAGAGGCTGAGTGCTTCCATCCTCATGTGAAGCTGAACCACTAGCCATGAACATAGGCCAGGGCCTCAGCCGTTCCTTGCCACTCCGTGTGGTAAATGGCATACTGGCAAGTTTACGCTTCTCCTCCGACAATTTTATTTTAGGTTTTGGAGTCCTTTTTTTTCTGATATTTGGTGTTTTGGATTTGACATGCTCTGTACTATGACATTGGGCATCGGCCTTGGCAGACGACGTTGCTGGCATTTCATCGTCTCGGCCATGACTAGTGGCAGCAGCTTCAGCACGAGGTGGAAGTGGATCTTGATCTTTCCCTAATTTTGGAACCTCAACTTTTTTGTTCTCCATATTTTATAGGCAGAACTAAAAGGCACCTCAGGTAAACAATGGAGATGGATGGATTGGATACTAGTATACAATTATGGACGGACTGCCACGGTTAGGTGGTATAAAAAAACCACGGTTAGGTGGTATATATTGTAATACAATTATGGATGGACGGACTGCCTGCCGAGTGCCGACACAGAGGTAGCCACAGCCGTGAACTACCGCACTGTACACTGGTTGATAAAGAGATAGTAGTATACTCGTAACAACTAGTATGACTGACTATGACGGTATAAAGAATGAAAAAAAAACCACGGTTAGGTGGTATATATTGTAATACAATTATGGATGGACGGACTGCCTGCCGAGTTCCGACACAGAGGTAGCCACAGCCGTGAACTACCGCACTGTACACTGGTTGATAAAGAGATAGTAGTATACTCGTAACAACTAGTATGACTGACTATGACGGTATAAAGAATGAAAAAAAAACCACGGTTAGGTGGTATATATTATAATACAATTATGGATGGACGGACTGCCTGCCGACTGCCGACACAGAGGTAGCCACAGCCGTGAACTACCGCACTGTACACTGGTTGATAAAGAGATAGTAGTATACTCGTAACAACTAGTATGACACTATGACGGTATAAAGAATGAAAAAAAAACCACGGTTAGGTGGTATATATTATAATACAATTATGGATGGACGGACTGCCTGCCGACTGCCGACACAGAGGTAGCCACAGCCGTGAACTACCGCACTGTACACTGGTTGATAAAGAGATAGTAGTATACTCGTAACAACTAGTATGACACTATGACGGTATAAAGAATGAAAAAAAAACCACGGTTAGGTGGTATATATTATAATAATACAATTATGGATGGACGGACTGCCTGCCGAGTTCCGACACAGAGGTAGCCACAGCCGTGAACTACCGCACTGTACACTGGTTGATAAAGAGATAGTAGTATACTCGTAACAACTAGTATGACTGACTATGACGGTATAAAGAATGAAAAAAAAACCACGGTTAGGTGGTATATATTGTAATACAATTATGGATGGACGGACTGCCTGCCGAGTTCCGACACAGAGGTAGCCACAGCCGTGAACTACCGCACTGTACACTGGTTGATAAAGAGATAGTAGTATACTCGTAACAACTAGTATGACACTATGACGGTATAAAGAATGAAAAAAAAAACACGGTTAGGTGGTATATATTATAATACAATTATGGATGGACGGACTGCCTGCCGACTGCCGACACAGAGGTAGCCACAGCCGTGAACTACCGCACTGTACACTGGTTGATAAAGAGATAGTAGTATACTCGTAACAACTAGTATGACACTATGACGGTATAAAGAATGAAAAAAAAACCACGGTTAGGTGGTATATATTATAATACAATTATGGATGGACGGACTGCCTGCCGAGTGCCGACACAGAGGTAGCCACAGCCGTGAACTACCGCACTGTACACTGGTTGATAAAGAGATAGTAGTATACTCGTAACAACTAGTATGACTGACTATGACGGTATAAAGAATGAAAAAAAAACCACGGTTAGGTGGTATATATTATAATACAATTATGGATGGACGGACTGCCTGCCGACTGCCGACACAGAGGTAGCCACAGCCGTGAACTACCGCACTGTACACTGGTTGATAAAGAGATAGTAGTATACTCGTAACAACTAGTATGACACTATGACGGTATAAAGAATGAAAAAAAAACCACGGTTAGGTGGTATATATTATAATACAATTATGGATGGACGGACTGCCTGCCGACTGCCGACACAGAGGTAGCCACAGCCGTGAACTACCGCACTGTACACTGGTTGATAAAGAGATAGTAGTATACTCGTAACAACTAGTATGACACTATGACGGTATAAAGAATGAAAAAAAAACCACGGTTAGGTGGTATATATTATAATACAATTATGGATGGACGGACTGCCTGCCGACTGCCGACACAGAGGTAGCCACAGCCGTGAACTACCGCACTGTACTGTGTCTGCTGCTAATATAGACTGGTTGATAAAGAGATAGTATACAACAATATACTACTATACTGGTGGTCAGGCACTGGTCACCACTAGTCACACTGGCAGTGGCACTCCTGCAGCAAAAGTGTGCACTGTTTAATTTTAAATTAATATAATATTATGTACTCCTGGCTCCTGCTATAACAACCTGCAGTGCTCCCCAGTCTCCCCCACAATTATTATAAGCTTTTATACATTGATGTGCAGCACACTGGGCTGAGCTGAGTGCACACAGACTGAGTCACACTGTGTGACTGCTGTGTATCGTTTTTTTTCAGGCAGAGAACGGATATAGCAGAGAACGGATATATTAAATAAAAGTTAACTTAACAACAACTGCACTGGTCACTGTGGTAAACTCTGTCTGCACAATCTCTCTCTCTCTCTCTCTCTTCTAATCTATTCTAATGGAGAGGACGCCAGCCACGTCCTCTCCCTATCAATCTCAATGCACGTGTGAAAATGGCGGCGACGCGCGGCTCCTTATATAGAATCCGAGTCTCGCGAGAATCCGACAGCGTCATGATGACGTTCGGGCGCGCTCGGGTTAACCGAGCAAGGCGGGAAGAT
The DNA here is from genome assembly GCF_028390025.1 of Pseudophryne corroboree. Lineage (NCBI taxonomy): Eukaryota > Metazoa > Chordata > Amphibia > Anura > Myobatrachidae > Pseudophryne > Pseudophryne corroboree. The sequence goes on from NC_086449.1 coordinate 56,371,287, forward strand.
CCGAGTCGCTCGGACCCGTGAAAAAAAAAGTGAAGTTCGTGCGGGTTCGGATTCAAAGAAACCGAACCCGCTCATCTCTAGTACACACACGTCAATATGAGCGTTTCACCTGCGACGAAGTGAAGATTGAGCTGCATGCATGGACAACTGACAACCCCGCTTCAAACGAGCACGGCTGCGTGCATCATTCGCTGTGTACACACTAGATGATTCGAACGATAGATCTGTAAAAAACTTTGTTTTTGCTCAAATCGATGGGAAAAAAACTTCCAGTGTGTATGGGCCTTGTGTCCTGCTTTTAATGAACTTTCTCTATGCTGAAAAAGTTACACTAACAAATCTGTTCTAGATGTTTGCAACATAAGTGACAACAAAAGTTGTTAAATGCGGAACTGCTGTACTAACAGTTTTTGCTACATAAAAGAACTATCTGTTTTTCAACAAGGGAGGTAATTGCTTTTTTGACCATTTTTATTGTTGCTGTTTCTTGAATACTTAAACCATCTAATTAAGGGGGTCATTCCAAGTTAATCGCAAGCTGCCGTTGTTCGCAGTGCAGCGATCAGGCTAAAAATCGTAATTTCTGTGCATGCACATGCACCGCTTTGCGCACACGCGATGTACGGGTACAAAGGCATTTGTTGTTTTGCACAGGTTCTAGCGAAGTTTTCAGTTGCACTGACGGCTGCAAGAAGATTGACAGAAAGGGGGCGTTACTGGGTATCAACTGACCGTTTTCAGGGAGTGCTTGCAAAAACACAGGCGTGTCTGAAAAAACGCAGGCGTGGCTGGGCATTCGCTGGGCGGGTGTATGACGTCAAATCCAGACACGAATAGGCTGAAGTGATCACAGGCGCTGAGTAGGTTCAGAGCTACTCAGAAACTGCACAAATGCTAAGCTAAAATACACTCCCCAGTGGGCAATGGCATAGCGTTTGCACGGCTGCTAAAACTAGCTAGCGAGCGATCAACTTGGAATGACCCCTAAGGGCCTAATTCAGACTGCGATCACTGCATTGCGCGTGCACATGCAGGAAGATGCAATTGCATCTCAGTAATGCAGACAACTCTGCCTGATTGACAGGCAGAGGTGTTCACGGTACAGTGATGCGGTGTTGCGGGGTTGGTGCTGCAAAAACAGGACGGGTCTGGGGCATTTTCAGGGCAACCGTGTGACGTCACACACAACCGATGTGATGGTAAGCATGGCTGCTCTGCGCCTGCTGTCGCACCCAGGCTGCATAGGCAGGGGGGCATCCCTTGTATTGCAGGGACAGCAATGCGATCGCAATTAAATTGTGATCGCATTGCTGGTGGCCATTTACATGCTGGGCGGCCTTGCCCTGTGCTGGCCACGGCGGCCCCCAGCATGCGATCGCAAGCAGTTGCCGTTTTAATAATTTAGCAAAACGGCAACTGATGCTGAATAAGGTTCTTTGGGGGGTCATTCCGAGTTGATCGCTCGCTAGCTGTTTTTAGCAGCCATGCAAACGCATAGTCGCCACCCACTGGAGAATGTATTTTCGCTTTGCAAGTGTGCGAACGCCTGTGCAGCCGAGGTCTAAAAAAAAACATTTTGTGCAGTTTGAGTAGCCCAGAACTTACTCAGCAGCTGCGATCACTTCAGCCTGTTCGTGTCCGGAATTGACGTCAGACACCCACCCTGCAAACGCCTGGACACATCTGCGTCTTTCCAAACACTCCCAGAAAACGGTCAGTTGCCACCCACAAACGCCTTCTTCCTGTCACTCTCCTTGCGATCGGCTGCGCAAATGGTTTCTTTGTTAAATCCATCAATCAACAACGATCCGCTTTGTACCCGTACGACGCGCCTGTGCATACGCATGTGCAGTAGTGACCTGATCTCTGCGCTGCGAAATGCAGCAGCATGCGATCAGGTCAGAATGACCCCCTAAGTGCTTTTGACAGTGAATAATTTGACAAGTTTCCTGGGAGGTAAACTCTAATAAATGTAATATTCTAACGTGAATATTCTTAAAGCTGGCCGGTGTATTTGTATTTACTGTGACTGTATTCAATCGATGCGCAGTATTAAATAACCTATTCCAAAGTGCTGTTTGTTATGTCTTGTCTCGGGTTTTATACATATTAAGAGCTCCCTTAAATAAAAAGCTGCAGAGTGAAAAAGTAATTTAAGACACTTGATCAGGTTTGTTCCAGTATGATAAGGATTTGGATTATGGGGGCAATTCAAAGATGGATACAGCCACGCATCTGTATGCAGCGCCCGCATCCATCTGGCCTGCGCCACCTTTCTCCTTGCAGGTTGTGACCGCAAGGTGATTAATAGCGGTGGGCGTACATGGGGGGGGGGTTTGGCATTGCGGGGGACTGGCGGGTGCAACGGGGGGGGGGGGGGGTGCCGCAAGCATTGTCAGGGCAGCGTCACGGGCAGCTGCTCCGATAAAGAAAATGGCGCCAGACCACCTGCCAGAGGTCCACCTTAAATGGATGCGGCAGCGACATACCTGCTGAACATCCTTGACCTGTTCTGGGCAGCCCACAGCATGTGTTATCTGCATCCATCTCTGAATAGCCCCTTTAAGCTCCAGCACTTCAGCGACTGACATGAATGATAAATATTCTCTGTACAAGTTGAGACATAGGGGGTCATTCTGACCCGATCGCACGCCGCAGTTTATCGCAGCGGTGCGATCAGGTCAGAGCTGCACATGTGCCGGAAGCCGCAGTGCGCCGCCGCATGCCAGATGGCCGATGGTCGTCAGGCAGCTACGATCGCCTCTGCCTGATTGACAGGCAGAGGCGGTTGCTGGGCGGGGGGGCGGAATGCCGGTGTTTGGCCGCCGTTTCATGGGCGCGGTCTGGCCAATGCAGGTGTGGCCGGACCGAACGGGGTGTGTGTGGGGGGGGGGGGGCGGGCCGCAGTGGCTGCGTGATGTCATACGCAGCCGCTGCGGGCCGGAGAGTGATGAGTAGCTCCCGGACAGCACGCTAAAGCTGCACTGGCCGGGAGCTACTCTTGAAGTGCAAAGGCATCGCCGCTGTGCAATACCTTTGCACTTCTGAGGGAGGGGGGGGGGGGGCGGCACTGACATGCGGGGCGTTCTAGCCCTGTGCTGGGCGTCCCCCTGCATGTCAGTGTGAATGATCGTAGCTGTGTTAAATTTTGCACAGCTACGATCATCTCGGAATGACCCCCATAGTGGTAAATGGACATGTCAATATAGTAAATGCACGGAATGCTTGTTTGCGGCTGAGTGCCTCTTGGTGTCATCAGGTAGTAATGGAAAAACACAGACCTGGGGTGCGGTAAATCCAGATTCCCACACTCCTAGGGACTGATCTCCTGGGTACCGGGGTGAACCTCCTTTACCACCAATGCGTTTCGACTGAAGAGTCTTTATCAAGGTGCAGCTGGGTGGTGGATCAAGCAGGAATCCTCCCAGTCCCTAGGAGTGTGGGAATCCGGATTTACCGCACCCCAGGTCTGTGTTTTTCCATTACTACCTCCCAGTATTGGGGATTTTTCCTCCATGGTTTATGCATGGTGATCCATGTTTGGAATTGTTTTATTATAAACATACATTTTTATGACATTTTTTTTCCCAATAAATGGACATATCATAAAAATTATTTTTTTCTGTGGGTTTTTATGAACTTCATGGTTCCAATGAGAATTGTTTAAAGAGGAAGCAGGAAGCAATCTTCTTGGGACACATTAAAGAAAGCTTGATGTGTCTACAAAACTCCCACAGAACGTGAGTTTGGGGTACGCCTCACCTTCTTGGCTTTTTAAAGATACCTTTATAGGAGTATTTAATTGTGTTTTTAGTAAGTGTGGTACGTTTCTCGTTTAAGTAATAAGATTACCACACATACTCTATCAAAATTGGTCCCACAAACGTATTACACCATTGGGGCCCTGCCTCTGCTTTCTATTTTCTTGTCTCACGAGGGGCGATTAAAGGGAAGGAGGAGTATTGGACCTCATTGTAGTCCGGAAGGAATAAGATACCTTTATGAACACTTCACGCACATTGTACATGTGAGTACGGTGCGTACCCGTTGAGAACTTTCCTAATATCCCCTCATGATATACATCTATCAATCATTTACATTTGTGACATTCTACTATTTCCATTTTTGAACAATCTGAACTGTCCATTCTCCCCCCACTTGGGGTTTGGGGTTTTGTTGAAAGACTGACAGTATTCCCATTGTGAAGACTTACGGATAGCGCAGTAGAAGGCGGACTTTTTGTTTTTGTTGTATTGCCTTGGTGGAGAGAGAGTGACCTCTCCTTGTTCGCCCTCACTGCGGCCATCTGGGGGCGCAGTTAATCTTTACCGTATTTTCTTGTACTACTGTAGAGAAGATCCAATGACATTAAAGTGCCCGTGAGTTGGGCAAATCATGGAACAGTGATTATGAAATAATGGGTCATGTCCTCTTTGGTAAAGTACTGGTTTAGCTCTCTGTTCTGCATGCACAGTCAGTGCTGCATACAATACAGATTGTCTCCCGAGACCCCTCTTCAGCATCACATGCATTCAGAGGAATCTGAATGCATTTTTGCGGGCCTGATGCCCTGGTAAAACCAGTCCTGGTGCCAACTGTCCTGGGGCTGGCTGAAGCCAAGGAGGTTGGGGGGGGGGGGGGGGGGGCTCCTCAATGCAGATTACCCCACTATGGTTCCACCAGCCTAGGCCGGTAAAGCCCAGTCATGTTCACTCCCTAATCTGGGGGTAACCAGCACTAGGGTGAAAGTGTCAGCACTGGTTAAAAAGTGAGGCGGATCCCCAGACATTTTTTATTTATTTATTTTTATTCTATTTTTTAACATACAGAAGTAGGCAGATAGTGTCTGTGACATGAGAAAACCATTAGTTTGGAGAGAATTGTTGTTTAGTTGGTTGATCTGATGGGAAAGTTGGATAGTGTATGGAACTAACTTCATAGTCGCCGTTGGTCGGATAATCATTGAGTTCGCTAGGATGAAAAGTTGGATTGTGTATGGGGCGAATTTTATTATCATTTATTTGGTTAGATAGGCTGCTTGAATGGTTACATTTAGGGTAGGGTTAGGTTAGGGTTAGGATTAAGTTTAGGTAGGGTTAGGGTAGAGTAAGGGTTAGGGCAGTGGTTTTCAAACTGTGGAGCAGATTTATTAACCTGGAGAAGGCATAAGGAAGTGATTAACCAGTGATAAGTGCAAGGTGATAAACGCACCAGCCAATCAACTCCTAACTGATCATTTGCATATCGGAGCTGATTGGATGGTGTGTTTATCACCTTGTACTTATCACTGGTTTATCACTTCCTTATGCCTTCTCCAGGTTAATACATCTGCCCCTGTGTGCCTAGGCTCCCTGGGGTGCCTCAGGACACTTGCAGGGGTGCCCTGGGTTGGTGGTCCAGGACCAATTCAAATTATTTATGGCCAATGTAATAGGCAGAACCGGTGCTGGTGGCTGCCAATCATAAAATATGTGGACAAATGGAAGTGAATCCTGTCCCTCTCCACACAACTGAGCCTAAGGATGACATATAAACGTGATCTACTTAATGTAATATTTCTTTCTAAATTTCTCAATAAGAAACTTTTGGCCTAGGGGAGCTGTACATAAGATGCTGATACTCCAGAGTGCTGTGATTCAAAACAGTTTGGGAACCTCTGGGTTAGAGTATATGGATAGAGTAGGGTTAGGTTAGGATAGAGTTAGGTTAGTGCAGGGTAAGGGTTAGGGCTCTAAAAACTGGGGGAAAGTATTTTGACATGCCAGCTGTTAACGTACACAATATATTCTTTAAAAGGTAAAAGTGTTTTTCCTGAAATGTATTTTTAATGTGTTACCTTGGGGACACTTGAGGTCACCATGACACCTGCAAAGAAATATGAGCTTTATCCTTTTTGTTTATTTTACATCTAATACTATAATGCAGTGTTGCTGGCAGTCAGTGTATACACCTGTTTAATACTCTAAGGGGGTCATTCCGAGTTGATCGCTAGCTGCATTCGTTCGCTGTGCAGCGATGAGGCAAAAAAATGACACTTCTGCGCATGCATATGCAGCACAATGCCACGCGCGTCGTACAAATGCAACGAACGATGTAGTTTCACACAAGGTCTAGCGAAGCTTTTCAGTCGCACTGCTGGCCGCAGAGTGATTGACAGGAAGAGGGCGTTTCTGGGTAGCAACTGACCGTTTTCAGAGAGTGTTCGGAAAAACGCAGGTGTGCCAGGAAAAACGCAGGCGTGACTGGGCGAACGCAGGGCGTGTTTGTGACGTCAAAACAGGAACTGAACAGTCTGAAGTCATCGCAAGCGCTGAGTAGGTATTGAGCTACTCTGAAACCGCAGAAAAAAAGTTTGCTGCCGCTCTGCGATCCTTTCATTCGCACTTCTGCTAAGCTAAGATACACTGCCAGTGGGCGGCGGCATAGCGTTTGCACGGCTGCTAAAAACTGCTAGCGAGCGAACAACTCGGAATGACCCCCTAAATGTCTCTGCTCAACTACAACAACAAAGTTGCCTCCCAACACTTCTAGATGTAATCTTGGCAGCTCCTAATAAGCAAAGACTAAAGGTGCATACACGCAGAGGCGGAACTACCACCAGTGCAACCAGTGCGTTGCACTGGGGCACGCCTCTGTCCAGGGGCCCAAAGCATGTAATAAGTCAAACTGACTCATTACATGCCGCTGTGTGCTGCGGGCAACCGCTGCCCGCAGCACACAGCCGCACGGAGAGAGAGGAGAGGAGCGGTACGGGGGAGAAGGAGGAGGAGGGAGGTGGAGAAGGGAGCCACAGCAGCACTGTGTTATTGGTTGGGGCACTGCTGCTGCTGTCCCTCTGCTTCACTATAGGCTGTCTTCCGCCACTGTGAAGCGCATCCCAGCATTCACAGCGGCGGAGAACAGCCTATAGGGAAGCAGAGGGACAGCAGCAGCAGTGCCTCCACCAATAACACAGCGCTGCTGCGGCTCCCTCCTCCACCTCCCTCCTCCTCCTTCTCTCCTGCTAGGGATCTCTACCAGAAGCTGCACCGAGGAGCCTGAGCCAGCGGAGAGGGTAAGTATAATTCTTTCTTTCTTTCTTTCTTTCTTTCTTTCTTTCTTTCTTTCTTTCTTTCTTTCTTGCAAAAAGGGGGACTGTCTGCCGTAATGTGTAAAAAAGGGGGAATCTGCCTGCCGTGTTGTGTAAAAAGGGGTCGCTGTCAGCCGCAATGTGTAAAAAGGGGGAATCTGCCTGCCGGAATGTGTAAAAATGGGGACGCTCTCTGCCGTAATGTGTAACAAGGGCACGCTGTCTGCCGTAATGTGTAAAAAGGGGGAATCTGCCTGCCGTAATGTGTAAAAAGGGGGACGCTCTCTGCCGTAATGTGTAACAAGGGCACGCTGTCTGCCGTAATGTGTAAAAAGGGTACGTTGTCTGCCATAATGTGTAAAAAGGGCACGCTGTCTGCCGTAATGTGTAAAAAGGGGACACTGTCTGCCGTAATGTGTAAAAAGGGCACGCTGTCTGCCGTAATGTGTAACAAGGGCACACTGTCTGCCGTTATATGTAAAAAGGGCACGCTGTCTGCTGTTATGTGTAAAAAGGGGACGCTGTCTGCCGTTATGTGTAAAAAGGGGACGCTGTCTGCCGTTATGTGTAAAAAGGGGACGCAGTCTGCCGCTATGTGTAACAAGGGCACGCTTTCTGCCGTTATGTGTAACAAGGGCACGCTGTCTGCCGTTATGTGTACAAAGGGCACGCTGTCTGCCGCTATGTGTAAAAAGGGCATGCTGTCTGCCATAATGTGTAAAAAGGGCATGCTGTCTGCCGTTAGGTGTAAAAAGGGGACGCTTTCTGCCGTAATGTGTAAAAAGGGGAATCTGTCCGCCGTAAGGTGTAAAAGGGTCTCTAGGAGCCACGCCCCTATGTATTTTTGCGCGTGCTTACGGCGTGCACTGCCCCTGTATTGCATGCAGGCGGGGGGGGGGGGCTCCGATGCCATTTCTTGCACACAGTGCTAAAATGTCTAGTTACGGCACTGTTGATAGGTATCCATTTCTCTAGCCCTGAGAAGGTCCCCCTCACCAGATCCTCTCCATGGGTGAGGGGGTGGACTTGGATGGGGGGGGGGCAAAGCATTTTGTCGCACCTGGGCCAACTGCTCGCTAGTTCCGCCACTCCATACACACTGGGAGTTTTTGCCCGATGTGCAGCAGACGGACGGTGCCAGATGGATGGCGGTGGCCAGCGATGATGCCGGAGCGTGCGTCAGCGTTTACCGCTCATCATCCGGCCATACACACTGGCCGAGTTTGAACTTAAAGTAGCTCAAAACACCAAAAGTGAGCTACTTTGAGCTCAAAATCGGCTAGTGGTATGGGCCTTAAGATTTCCAGCACTGTAGCTGTGCAGTTGTGTTCTATAAGGAAGAAACATCTTCCGATAATGATTATTTGATAAGGCTGCTGGTGTTTGCGAGCTTTCAATGATAGATTAAACTTGTCATAACTTAAAAACATAAATATTATTTCTTGACGAATGAAATGTTAAATGAATACAATAACTCTCTAGTGCCGTGCATCCAACTATAATTATAGGGAAACACTGCCCTCTGTCTTCTAGGGTTGTCTGGCCATTGGCAAAATATATTAAGCTTCAATAAAATTGAATTTCCAACAGTACAGGGTGATTCAAAAGTCGCAGTACACCCTTTTGCTTCAAAAACTGTGCAGAAAATGTGAAAACTAACTTAGATTCAAGATGGCGCCCATGTTCGGTACATACCCTAAAAGATATCCCTCCTCACCCATACCTTACTGGAGTATTCAGTTTTTTCCATTTCCTGCACAGTTTTTGAAACAAAAGGGTGTACTGCGACTTTTGAATCACCCTGTATTATTATTATTCGAATTATTAACTTAAAGCAGAGGTACTTACACTATTGTCCTCTGTGACCGCTTCTGACAGTAAGCACCAGCCAATCGGCTCCTAACTGTCATTTTTCAGACAAAAGGGGGCATTTACTAAGCAGTGATAAGAGCGGAGAAGTGAGCCAGTGGAGAAGTTGCCCCATCAACCAATCAGCAGCTCTGTATCATTTTATAGTATGCAAATTATAGAGGTTACTTCAGTGCTGATTGGTTGCCATGGGCAACTTCTCCACTGGCTCACTTCTCCGCTCTTATCCCTGCTTAGTAAATGTCCCCCAAAGCCTGTAACATGACAGTTAGGAGCCGATTGGCTGGTGCTTTATCTCCAGCGACTTTATCTCCACCCAAGGCTTAGTAAATAGACCCCTAAGTCCTTGAGACAAAGTGGGATAATAAATGTATGTAATACATAATCAAGTAAGTACAGGTTTACCTGGATCTCCCTCTCCGTAGGCAAATGCGGATCTACCTCTCCATAGGCTAATTATTAATATTGTATTCTATACACTATCCAATGTATAAAAAAGCCAGGGTTTGTACAAGATTATTCTACCACCCCATAAGACTCCTGCACTAGCTCCAATGTTCAGCAGAGGAGGATATTGTGGCTTGCATTTGAAAACCAACCTATATAAATCCTGTGTTTGCCCCTGTTTTCACAGGTAAGATGCTGTTGGAACTTAATTATGCCATTAGGTACAATATTACAAAAAGAGTCTACTCAGGATCACAGAAAGAATGAGTAGAGGTTCTCCAGGTGACAGGTCCTAGAGAATTGTAATCTTCTTGGCTTTTGCACTGGTGTGGGGTCACCAACAGCAGGAGGTTCCTGGAATTGTCCACCTTACTGGCATTATAGAGTGCCAAATATCCAATACCAGGGTCGGACTGGCCCACAGGGGTACAGGAGAAACCACCGGTAGGCCCCACTGCCTGTGGGCCTTCCTCCTCCTCTAGGGATCAGGTTCCAGACTCTATCCTAGTGCACTTGAATTATGCATTATACTTATGTTACATTATACTTCACAAGAATACGGTTTATTATATATTTACCAAGGGGCACAGAACATGTACTCTGTAACGGTGAGCCAAATCTCTGTGGTGGCTGGCCACACCCCAGTGGAGCCTGGCCACACCGTTAAGCATGGGCTCCTACAACAGCATCCCCCCCTCCCCCCGTGGGCCCTTCATGCCCCAGTCTGATACTGTCCAATACTGTCCATCAGATTTGGACAGTTGCCTCTCTTGGGTGTGCTGGGTGTTTCTTTCTCCCCTATTAAGTTATGTTACAAGTTCATAACATTATTAGGCAATTATTGTCTAAAAGCTATATATTTTAGCTCTTTGTGATTACTTTGTACACATGAAGTTGTATCTTTTTTTTTATTAATTGTCTTGGACTATAAGTGACATGTTTAACCACTTAAACAGTTCTGGGGCCCAAAGGAATTATTTTTAGGCACATATTTATTATGTTTGTGTGGTGGTAGGTTTATGTTTTCACTACTGACACACAATCCTTTACTTAGTAATGGCGAAATGCGTGGAGTAGTTGCATGCATTATATGGATGACCAGTCTTGGAGCTGTTTAACTTTATTGGTTTTAAAAAATATGGTGGCTGAACAAATGTGCATAGGAGTACAGTGCGCCTATTAGGTCTATCATCTTGAAAAAGGAGCTGCAGTGTATCGAAACGCTTAGAAGAAGTATGGAATACAATCTATTTATTCATCCACTGCTTATTTGGACACCCGCGTTTCACCTATCCAGTACAGTGATCTATGTATGTTTCCATCTTTATGGTTAAGGTACTTCCTCCATTTTTAAATAGTAAAAAGTTTTTGTTTGCATTTTAAATACTGCATTGGAAGCGTCACAAGGGAAGTGTGGGGGGTGCAGGCTGCACCTGGGTGTCATCCTCCGACGGGGAAGTCCCAGGCCCATACAGATGGGGGTGCCCTGTGGGCCTGCCCCTGGCACCTATTGCTGACACCTGCAGTCTCCAGGTATCAGGCCCTGCGGGCAGTGTGGAACAGACAGCTGCCTCCTGACAATGGCACGTTGGGTTCTGGAGGAAGCAGGCAGAAGAGTGCTGAGATGAAGGTGTTGTGCAGCGCTGGCTATGAGGCCGGCACTGGAGCAGGTAGGCAAAGAGAGTGCTGGGGTGAGGGACCGGCTGGCTGCGGGTACTGTGTGGCTCTGACAGCGGGGATTGGTGCTGGAGAAACAGGCAGTCAGGAAGCGTGCTGGGGAGAGGGTCAGTCCTGTCCAAGGAATGAGAAGCGATCTGACACAGGACCGGGAAAAACCACGAGGAGTACATACTTGCCTAACGGGGTGTTACACGTGTACTTTCCCTTGGACAATGTAAACCTGGGAATAAATATTTGTGCTACATCATATTTAATGAAATAAAAATCCATTAATTTGTTCTTCTCTCACATCCACACAGCCTATGTGGGCAGCATATACAGTATAGTATCTCAGGGCTTTCCCTGATGAAGCTGCCGAAAAGCTGTTGTGTGTAAGTCACACGGTGAGCTTGTGACTGGAGAAAACTCCATCAGGTTGTAACCGCCCCCTAATGACACGAATCTTGCTTTGTGCAAAGTGAAACTGCAAAGTCCTGCAGCTCTCCTCAGCTCTCGCTGGAATTATCTGTTTGGTTATTTCTAAATCTCTAACAAAGGCGTCAGATTGCATTATACATTCATTGTTATAAAATCATTCAAATATATAAATCTCATATTCATGAAGGTATATTAAAGCGTGCGGATACAGGGCATAAGTACAGGCAAACCACACGTAATACTGCACACATGGGGCATAATTCAGGGCCCAGGGGGTCATTCCGACCCATTCGCATGCAGCGGTTCTTCGCTGCGATGAGAACAGGATGGAAATGCGCGTGCGTGGTGGATGCATTGCGCACGCGCGTCATTGCCTGGCGACGATCGTCTTGTCAATCTCCTTGCGAACACCGTGCGAACGGATCATTTGCACAAACCCATTGCTGAGCGGCAATCCGCTTTGTACCCGTGCAACATGCCTGCGCATTGCTATGCATACGCATGCTCAGTTTAGTCCTGATCGCCCGCTGTACGAAAGTGCAGCCTAGCTATCAGATCTGAATTAGGGCCGTTATTTACTACTGTGTATGTATGAATTGTTGTGAAAACCTCTACTACGCCTGCACTACCATGAGTGTACACACGAAGGAGCTGTTGTGTATGGGACCAATAGTATCAGAAATGGAGAGGCAAAACCATTTCCGTCCCTGGCAGTCAGGGCTGTTTCTTGCCATTTTGGCTCCCAGTACGAACACAAAAATAGTGGCCCCCCCCTCCCCCATAGTTATGGGGGGGTGGACTTGCACAAAATGAGCATGACCTTGCTGGAATGGGCGCGGTCTTGAAGGAAAATACTACCTTACACCATATTATGCCCTAAACAGCACACTATAATGCCCCTTGCACCATATTAAGACCCAGATAGTACTGCTCGTTGCACCTTATTGTGCCCCACACAGTAATGCCCCCCATGCCGCACTTAAAATTGGCACTGTACCTGCTTGTTGTCAAGGGGTTGTTTTATACTGCCTTCCAGGCCTTCTCCCTCTGCTGCCGCATCCCCGTTTTCTGCCTCCTCTTGCTCCCTCTGGGCTCCGTCTATGAGATGTCCCTCCCAAAGTTTTAGGCCTTTTTAGGAGGGACAGCTGTTCCATGCCGGCAGTGACTGGGAGGTATCATGTACAGACCCAGAAGCGGCGGTGTTACAGAGTGTACAGAGTCAATGTGGGTGCCTCAGGGGGTTGGGTTTGCGTGACCGGTGGGTCATATAGTTCTCACTATAACAATTATTTGGATAACACAATGAAGATATAATTTATAAGCATCTTCTTTGTATTAATACAATCATCTTTATAGATAACACTGGTCAGAGTTGCAGATCTCCGGGAACTGCAGGGAGAGGTAGAGATGAGGCAGCAGCAGCTCAGCCTCATCTCTCACACTGTCAGACACTGCATGTACAGATGGGCGGGGCTACACAGCGGCCAATCAGACCACATAGAACAGAGAAATGGGAGGCATGCCTCACTGTGGGGTAGTGTGTGAGCTCTGATGGACAGCTCGGATTGGTCATGTGACCAATCCAGGAAGTGCAGGAAGATGGACACCGGAGCTGAGCAGCATGGCAGGGGAGGAGGGAGATGGGACCCCGCAGTGCCAGCAGCAGCCACCCGCTGCCAGAGCCTGGACTGTGTGTGTGTGACAGGAAGTGCGGGAACAGGAACATACCCTCCAGTTGTACCCTTTTAGCAGGTACAGTACCTTTTTTATGGTCTGTACCGATGTTTGGCTCTCCAAACTTCTATTGGAAGTATAGGAAAAGCGGCGTGACCATGCACCCTTTACCCGTGGCCACGCCCTTTTTTTTAAATTTGTAACAATTTTTATGTGTAAAATGTTGGAGGGTATGCAGGACTCTGTGTGTGAGTGTGTGTGTGTCTGAGTGGCATCTGTAGTGAGTGCGGGGACAGGTGTGTGTGTGTGTGTGTGTGTGTGTGTGTGTGTGTGTGATCTGAACTGAGTGTGGGGACAGGTGTGTGTGTGCAGCATCTGTAGTGAGTGCGGGGACAAGTGTGTGTGTGTGTGTGTGTGTGTGTGTGTGTGTGTGTGTGTGTAATATGTAGTGAGTGCAGGGACAGGTGTGTGTGTGTAATCTGTAGTGAGTGTGGGGACAGGATTGTGTGTGTGTGTGGCATCTGTAGTGAGTGTACAGACTGGTGTGTGTGTGTGTGTGTGTGTGTGTAATCTGTAGTGAGTGCGGGGACAGGTGTGTGTGTGTGTGTAATCTGTAGTGAGTGTGGGGACAGGTGTGTGTATAATCTGTAGTGAGTGCGGGGACAGGTGTGTGTATAATCTGTAGTGAGTGCGGGGACAGGTGTGTGTATAATCTGTAGTGAGTGCGGGGACAGGTGTGTGTGTGTGGCATCTGTAGTGAGTGCAGGGACTGGTGTGTGTGTGTGTGTGTGTGTGTGTGTGTGTGTATAATCTGTAGTGAGTGCGGGGACAGGTGTGTGTGTGTGGCATCTGTAGTGAGTGCGGGGACAGGTGTGTGTGTGTGTGGCATCTGTAGTGAGTGCAGGGACAGGTGTGTGTGTGTGTGTGTGGCATCTGTAGTGAGTGCAGGGACAGGTGTGTGTGTGTGTGGCATCTGTAGTGAGTGTGGGGACAGGTGTGTGCGGCATCTGTAGTGAGTGTATGGACTGGTGTTTGTGTGTGCGGTATCTGTAGTGAGTGCGGTGACAGGTGTGTGTGATATGTAGTGAGTGTGGGGACAGGTGTGTGTGTCTGCAGCATCTGTTGTGAGTGCAGGGACTGGTGTATGTGTGTGTGGCATCTGTAGTGAGTGTGGGGACAGGCAGGGCCGGACTGGCCATCTGGCACCTCTGGCAAATGCCAGAAGGGCCGATGGCCACGTGCGCCGGTCCAGCGCTCACTGAGACGCTGCCGCTCAGTCCGGCGGCAGCGTGTCTCAGCTGTCAGGGGAGGAGAGCCAATCGTGAGCCAATCAGAGCTCGCGGACCGGCAGCCAATCGGGGGCCGCCGCTGCCGGTCCGCGAGCTCTGATTGGCTCACGAACCGGCGGCTGGTTTGAAGTCCGCTACATGCCGCCAGACATAGCCGCGCTGGCGCGCTCTCAGCTCCTGACAGCCTGTAACATCCCAGCCGGAGGAGCAGCAGCGGTAAGGGGGCAATTGGCACTGTGGGGGCAATTGTTTACCTGGCACTGTGGGGGCATTTGTATATCTGGCACTGTGGGGGCAATTGTTTACCTGGCACTGTGGGGTCATTTGTATACCTGGCACTGTGGGGGCAATTGGCTGGCACTGTGGGGGCAATTGTTTACCTGGCACTGTGGGGGCATTTGTATACCTGGCACTGAGGGGGCATTTGTATAACTGCCACTGTGGGGGCATTTGTGGATCTGGCACTGTGGGGGCATTTGTGGATCTGGCACTGTGGGGGCATTTTTATACTTGGCACTGTGGGGGCATTTGTATACCTGGTACCAGTGGCGTAACTAGAAATTTTTCTCCCCCAAGCCAAAAAATTCGTTGGCGCCCCCCCCCCCCCCCCGCCGCATAATTGGGAGCAAGAAAGGGATAAATATGCGCGCGCCGAAGGGGCGTGGTTTTGTTGGAATGGGCGTGGTTTCTCATAAAGGGGCGTGGTATTGCAGGAAAAGACTACCTTATACCCCAGTTTTGCAACCTGCACGCCCAGACGTTAGCCACCACAGGAAAGAAAAATAATCCTGATTCATGCCCCTTACATTATTTGTCATTTTTCCTCCTTATAGTAATGCCCAGTATACATTATGCCACATACTGCAATGGCCCTTAGACATTATTCCACACACAATAATGCACATGACACATTATGCCACACACCATAATGCCCCCGACACATTATGTCACACACCGTAATGCCTGTGACACATTATGCCACACACCGTAATGCCTGTGACACATTATGCCACACACCGTAATGCCCCCGACACATTATGACAGGAATCGCAATGCCCGTTATACATTATGCTACACACTGCAATGCCCCTGATACATTATAGCACATACAATGCCTGTGACACATTATGACACACACCGCAATGACCTTGAGACATTATACCACAATGCCCGTGATATAGTATACCATACACCGTAATGCCTGTGACACATACCGCAATGCCCTGCCCGTTATACCCTATGCCACACACCGCAATGCCCGTTATGTATTATGCCACACTGCAATGACCCTGAGACATTATACCACATACCACAATGCCCGTGATATAGTATACCACACACCGTAATGCCTGACACATTATGACACACACCGCAATGTCCGTGATACATTATGCCACACACTGCAATGACCCTGAGACATTATACCACATATCACAATGCCCGCGATATAGTATACCATACACCGTAATGCCTGTGACACATTATGACACACCGCAATGTCCGTGATACATTATGCCACACACCGTAATGCCCATTACACATTAAGTCCTACAGTAAGGCTTCTAATTACTTTTCAATTACCTTCTCGTTGTCAGGGGTTTCATGCACTGGGTGTCATGCTCGTTGCCAGGTGTTTCATGCACTGGGTGTCATGCTCGTTGTCAGGTGTTTCATGCACTGGGTGTCATGCTCGTTGCTAGGAGGTAGTCCTTGTTGCTAGGGCTGTGCTCCCAGTGCCACATATGACCCCAGTGCCAGATATTTCCCCGCGGTGCCAGGTACTCACATGCCCCCGGTGCCAAATATAGCCCCCCCCATGTGCCAGGTACACATATACCCCCCCCCCCCAGTGCCACATATGCCCCCAGTGCCAGATATTCCCCCCCAGTGCCACATATGCCCCCAGTGCCAGATATTCCCCCCGTGCCAGATATGCCGCCAGTGCCATATATTCCCCCCCAGTGCCACATATGCCCCCAGTGCCAGATATTCCCCCAGTGCCAGATATCCCCCCTAGTGCCAGACACCCCCCCCCCAGTGCCACATATGCCCCCAGTGCCAGATATTCCCCCCGTGCCAGATATGCCGCCAGTGCCATATATTCCCCCCCCAGTGCCACATATGCCCCCAGTGCCAGATATTCCCCCAGTGCCAGATATCCCCCCTAGTGCCAGACATCCCCCCCCAGTGCCAGACATCCCCCCCCAGTTCCATATATGCCCCAGTGCCAGACATCCCCCCCCCAGTGCCAGACATCCCCCCCAGTGCCATATATGCCCCAGTGCCAGACATCCCCCCCCAGTGCCATATATGCCCCAGTGCCAGATATCCCCCCCAGTGCCAGACATCCCCCTCCCAGTGCCAGACATCCCCCCCCAGTGCCATATATGCCCCAGTGCCAGATATCCCCCCTAGTGCCAGACATCTCCCCCCCAGTGCCATATATGCCCCAGTGCCAGACATCCCCCCCCCAGTGCCAGACATCCCCCCCCCAGTGCCAGATATCCCCCCCCCCAGTGCCATATATGACCCAGTGCCAGATCTCCGCCCCAGTGCCATATATGCCCCAGTGCCAGACATCCCCCCTCCCAGTGCCAGATATTCCCCCCAGTGCCGCCGTCGCCGCCGCCGCCGCCGCCGCTTATTGGAGGGACACGGAGGGCACAGATCGCCTCTCCTGTGTCCCTCCTGCTGCATCATCTCCGGCGGCCGCGGGTCTAATAGGGGGAAGTGCCGTCCATGAGCCAATTAGAGCTCACGGACGGCACTTCCCCCTATTAGACCCGCGGCCGCCGGAGATGATGCAGGAGGGACACAGGAGAGGCACACGCTGTGCTGTCCGTGTCCCTCCAACAAGCGGCGGCGGGAAGGAGAAAGCAGACTGACATGCGGGCGCTCGTCCGCATGTCAGTCTGCTGTAATCAGTGGCGCCCCCGCAGCCCCTCGCCCCCAAGCCACCGCGAGGACTGCGGGGGCAGTAGTTACGCCACTGCCTGGTACTGTGGGGGGCATTTGTGGATCTGGCACTGTGGGGGCATTTGTGGATCTGGTACTGTGGGGGCATATGTATACCTGGCACTGTGGGGGCATTTGTATACCTGGCACTGTGGGGGCATTTGTATACTGGCACTGTGGGGGCATTTGTATACCTGGCACTGTGGGGCATTTGTATACCTGGCACTGTGGGGGCAATTGCCTAGCACTGTGGGGGCAATTGTTTACCTGGCACTGTGGGGGCATTTGTATACCTGACACTAAGGGGCATTTGTATACCTGGCACTGTGGGGCATTTGTATACCTGGCACTGTGGGCATTTGTGGATCTGGCACTGTGGGGGCATTTGTATACCTGGCACTGTGGGGTATTTTTATACGGGTGGTCTTCTGTTTGCCGGCGGTCGGGCTCCCGGCGCTCAGTATACCGGCGCCGGGAGCCCGACAGCCGGCATACCGACAATTATTTTCCCTCGTGGGGGTCCACGACCCCCATAGAGGGAGAATAAAATGGTGTGGCGCGCGTAGCGCGCCACCGTGCCCGTAGCGTGGCGAGCGCAGCGAGCCCGCAAGGGGCTCATTTGCGCTCGCCAAGCTGTCGGTAAGCCGGCGGTCGGGCTCCCGGCGCCGGGATGCTGGTCGCCGGGAGCCCGACCGCCGGCCAGCCGTAGTGAACCCTTTTTATACCTAGCTCTGTGGGGGCATTTGTATACCTAGCTCTGTGGGGGCAATTGTGGATCTGGTACTGTGGGGGCATTTGTGGATTTGGCACTGTGGGGGCATTTGTGGATTTGGCACTGTGGGGGCATTTGTGGATTTGGCACTGTGTGAGCATTTGTATACCTGGCACTGTGGGGCATTTGTATACCTGGCACTGTGGGGCATTTGTGGATCTGGCACTGTGGGGGCATTTGTGGATCTGGCACTGTGGGGGCATTTGTATACCTGGCACTGTGGGGCATATGTATACCTGGCACTGTGGGGGCATTTGTATACCTAGCCCTGTGGGGGCAAGTGTGGATCTGGCACTGTGGGGGCATTTGTGGATTTGGCACTGTGGGGGCATTTGTATACCTGGCACTGTGGGGGCATTTGTATACCTGGCACTGTGGGGGAATTTGTGGATCTGGCACTGTGGGAGCATTTGTATACCTGGCACTGTGGGGGCATTTGTATACCTGGTACTGTGGGGGCATTTGTGGATCTGGCACTGGGGGGGCATTTGTGGATCTGGCACTGTGGGGGCATTTGTATACCTGGCACTGTGGGGGCATTTGTATACCTGGCACTGTGGGGGCATTTGTATACCTGGCACTGAGGGGGCATTTGTATACCTGGCACTGTGGGGGCATTTGTGGATCTGGCACTGTGGGGGTATTTGTGGATCTGGCACTGTGGTGGCATTTGTATACCTGGCACTGTGGGGACATTTGTATACCTGGTACTGTGGGGGCATTTGTGGATCTGGCACTGTGGGGGCATTTGTGGATCTGGCACTGTGGGGGCATTT
Source organism: Pseudophryne corroboree (assembly GCF_028390025.1). NCBI lineage: Eukaryota > Metazoa > Chordata > Amphibia > Anura > Myobatrachidae > Pseudophryne > Pseudophryne corroboree. Next base: position 56,390,235 of record NC_086449.1, read on the forward strand.
GTATACGTGGCACTGTGGGGGCATTTGTATACCTGGCACTGTGGGGGCATTTGTGGATCTGGCACTGTGGGGGCATTTGTGGATCTGGCACTGTGGGGGCATTTGTATACCTGGCACTGTGGGGGCATTTGTATACCTGGCACTGTTGGGGCATTTGTATACCTGGCACTGTGGGGGCATTTGTGGATCTGGCACTGTGGGGGCATGTGTGGATCTGGCACTGTGGGGGCATGTGTGGATCTGGCACTGTGGGGGCATGTGTGGATCTGGCACTGTGGGGGCATGTGTGGATCTGGCACTGTGAGGGGCATTTGTATACCTGGCACTGTTGGGGCATTTGTATACCTGGCACTGTGGGGGCATTTGTATACCTGGCACTGTGGGGGCAATTGTGGATCTGGCACTGCACTATTGGGGGCATATGTCTGTGTATCACGTCCCATTTTAATTGGCCACACCCATATTTTTGCGCACGCGCCTTTGGCGCGCGCACACAGTACCTCTCTGGGGCACTCTCTGTCTGATTGGGCACCGCTTAGCCCCGCCGGGAGTGCACACACTCTCATTCTAGTGAATGGGGCGCGTGTGTGTCCATGTCCCTTTTCTGGAGCGCGCGCGCTTAGTTACGTTTACTTTTCCATACCCCCACTTCAATATTTCCACTTCAACCGATGGTTGTGTGTATTAATAGAGAATGATGTACACTTGTATGTTGTTATAATATTAATTATATTTGTAAGAGCATAGACTAAGAAGTAGGAGGAGTCGGGAATAGTAAGGGGAGGAGTCAGATGCTGACACCGAGGTGGGCCTGTGTGCTTCAAAAATGCCAGGGCCTATTTTTGGTCCTGGTCCGGCCCTGGGGACAGGTGTGTGTCTGCGGCATCTGTAGAGAGTGTACGGACTAGTGTGTGTGTGCGGCATCTGTAGTGAGTGCCGGGACAAGGGTGTGTGTGTGGCATCTGTAGTGAGTGCGGTGACAGGTGTGTGGCATCTGTAGTGAGTATGGGGACAGGTGTGTGTGTTTGTGTGTGTGTGTGTGCAGCATCTGTAGTGAGTGCGGGTACAAGTGTGTGTGTGTGTAATCTGTAGTGAGTATGGGGACAGGTGTGTGTGTGTGTGTGCAGCATCTGTAGTGAGTGCGGGGACAAGTGTGTGTGTGTGTAATCTGTAGTAAGTGCAGGGACAGGAACATACCCTCCAGTTGCACCCTTTTAGCAGGTACAGTACCTTTTTTATGGTCTGTACCGATGTTTGGCTCGCCAAACATCCATTGAAAGTATAGGAAAAGGGGCGTGACCATGCACCCTTTACCCGTGGCCACGCCCCCTTCTAAAATTTGTACCAATTTTTATGTGTAAAATGTTGGAGGGTATGCTGGACTCTGTGTGTGAGTGTGTGTGTGAGTGGCATCTGTTGTGAGTGCGGGGACAGGTGTGTGTGTGTGTGTGTGTGTGTGCGGCATCTGTAGTGAGTGTAGGGACAGGTGTGTGTATAATCTGTAGTGAGTGTAGGACAGGTGTGTGTGTGCGCGGCATCTGTAGTGAGTGCGGGGACAGGTGTGTGTGTGTGTCTGTGTGTGTATGTAATCTGTAGTGAGTGTGGGGACAGGTGTGTGTGTGTGTGGCATCTGTAGTGAGTGCAGGGACAGGTGTGTGTGTGTGTGTGTGTGTGTGTGTGTGTGTGTGTGTGTGTGTGTGTGTGTGGCATCTAGTGAGTGCGGGGACAGGTGTGTGTGTGTGTGTGTGTGTGTGTGTGGCATCTGTAGTGAGTGCGGGGACAGGTGTGTTTGCGGAATCTGTAGTGAGTGCGGGACAAGTGTGTGTGTGTGTGTGTGTGTATGTAATCTGTAGTGAGTGTGGGGACAGGTGTGTGTGTGTGTGTGTGTGTGTGGCATCTGTAGTGAGTGCGGGGACAGGTGTGTGTGTCTGGCATCTGTAGTGAGTGCGGGGACAGGTGTGTGTGTGTGTGTGTGTGTGTGTGTGGCATCTAGTGAGTGCGGGGACAGGTGTGTGTGTGTGTGGCATCTGTAGTGAGTGCGGGGACAGGTGTGTGTGTGTGTGTGTGGCATCTGTAGTGAGTGCGGGGACAGGTGTGTGTGTGTGTGTGTCTGGCATCTGTAGTGAGTGCGGGGACAGGTGTGTGTGTGTGTGTGTGTGTGTGTGTGTGTGGCATCTAGTGAGTGCGGGGACAGGTGTGTGTGTGTGTGTGTGTGGCATCTGTAGTGAGTGCGGGGACAGGTGTGTGTGTGTGTGTGTCTGGCATCTGTAGTGAGTGCGGGGACAGGTGTGTGTGTGTGTGTGTGTGTCTGGCATCTGTAGTGAGTGCGGGGACAGGTGTGTGTGTGTGTGTGTGTGTGTGTGGCATCTGTAGTGAGTGCGGGGACAGGTGTGTGTGTGTGGGTGTGTGTGTGTGTGTGTGTCTGTGTGTGTATGTAATCTGTAGTGAGTGTGGGGACAGTTGTGTGTATAATCTGTAGTGAGTGCGGGGACAGGTGTGTGTGTGTGTGTGTGTCTGTGTGTGTATAATCTGTAGTGAGTGCGGGGACAGGTGTGTGTGTGTGTGTGTGTCTGTGTGTGTATGTAATCTGTAGTGAGTGTGGGGACAGTTGTGTGTATAATCTGTAGTGAGTGTGGGGACAGGTGTGTGTGTGTGTGTGTCTGTGTGTGTATGTAATCTGTAGTGAGTGTGGGGACAGTTGTGTGTATAATCTGTAGTGAGTGTGGGGACAGGTGTGTGTGTGTGTGTGTGTGTCTGTGTGTGTATGTAATCTGTAGTGAGTGTGGGGACAGTTGTGTGTATAATCTGTAGTGAGTGCGGGGACAGGTGTGTGTGTGTGTGGGGCATCTGTAGTGAGTGCAGGGACAGGTGTGTGTGTGTGTGTGTGTGGCATCTGTAGTGAGTGCGGGGACAGGTGTGTGTGTGTGTGTGTGTGTGTGTGTGTGGCATCTGTAGTGAGTGCGGGGACAGGTGTGTTTGCGGAATCTGTAGTGAGTGCGGGACAAGTGTGTGTGTGTGTGTGTGTATGTAATCTGTAGTGAGTGTGGGGACAGGTGTGTGTGTGGCATCTGTAGTGAGTGCGGGGACAGGTGTGTGTGTGTGCGTGTGGCATCTGTAGTGAGTGCGGGGACAGGTGTGTGTGTGTGTGTGTCTGGCATCTGTAGTGAGTGCGGGGACAGGTGTGTGTGTGTGGCATCTGTAGTGAGTGCGGGGACAGGTGTGTGTGTGTGTGTGTCTGGCATCTGTAGTGAGTGCGGGGACAGGTGTGTGTGTGTGTGTGTGTGTGTGGCATCTAGTGAGTGCGGGGACAGGTGTGTGTGTGTGTGTGTGTGTGTGTGTGTGGCATCTGTAGTGAGTGCGGGGACAGGTGTGTGTGTGTGTGTGTGTGTGTGTGGCATCTAGTGAGTGCGGGGACAGGTGTGTGTGTGTGGCATCTGTAGTGAGTGCGGGGACAGGTGTGTGTGTGTGTGTGTCTGGCATCTGTAGTGAGTGCGGGGACAGGTGTGTGTGTGTGTGTGTGTGTGTGTGTGTGTGGCATCTAGTGAGTGCGGGGACAGGTGTGTGTGTGTGTGTGTGGCATCTAGTGAGTGCGGGGACAGGTGTGTGTGTGTGTGTGTGTGTGTGTGTGTGTGTGTGGCATCTGTAGTGAGTGCGGGGACAGGTGTGTTTGCGGAATCTGTAGTGAGTGCGGGACAAGTGTGTGTGTGTGTGTGTGTGTGTGTGTGTATGTAATCTGTAGTGAGTGTGGGGACAGGTGTGTGTGTGTGTGTGTGTGTGGCATCTGTAGTGAGTGCGGGGACAGGTGTGTGTGTGTGTGTGTGTGTCTGGCATCTGTAGTGAGTGCGGGGACAGGTGTGTGTGTGTGTGTGTGTGTGTGTGTGTGTGGCATCTAGTGAGTGCGGGGACAGGTGTGTGTGTGTGTGTGTGTGTGGCATCTGTAGTGAGTGCGGGGACAGGTGTGTGTGTGTGTGTGTGGCATCTGTAGTGAGTGCGGGGACAGGTGTGTGTGTGTGTGTGTCTGGCATCTGTAGTGAGTGCGGGGACAGGTGTGTGTGTGTGTGTGTGTGTGTGTGTGGCATCTAGTGAGTGCGGGGACAGGTGTGTGTGTGTGTGTGTGTGTGTGTGTGTGTGTGGCATCTGTAGTGAGTGCGGGGACAGGTGTGTGTGTGTGTGGCATCTGTAGTGAGTGCGGGGACAGGTGTGTGTGTGTGTGTGTGTGTGTGTGTGTGGCATCTGTAGTGAGTGCGGGGACAGGTGTGTGTGTGTGTGTGTCTGGCATCTGTAGTGAGTGCGGGGACAGGTGTGTGTGTGTGTGTGTGTCTGGCATCTGTAGTGAGTGCGGGGACAGGTGTGTGTGTGTGTGTGTGTGTGTGTGTGTGTGGCATCTGTAGTGAGTGCGGGGACAGGTGTGTGTGTGTGTGTGTGTGTCTGTGTGTGTATAATCTGTAGTGAGTGCGGGGACAGGTGTGTGTGTGTGTGTGTCTGTGTGTGTATAATCTGTAGTGAGTGCGGGGACAGGTGTGTGTGTGTGTGTGTCTGTCTGTGTATGTAATCTGTAGTGAGTGTGGGGACAGTTGTGTGTATAATCTGTAGTGAGTGTGGGGACAGGTGTGTGTGTGTGTGTGTGTGTGTGTGTCATCTGTAGTGAGTGCGGGGACAGGTGTGTGTGTGTGTGTGTGTGTGTGTGTGGCATCTGTAGTGAGTGCGGGGACAGGTGTGTTTGCGGAATCTGTAGTGAGTGCGGGACAAGTGTGTGTGTGTGTGTGTGTATGTAATCTGTAGTGAGTGCGGGGACAGGTGTGTGTGTGTGTGTGGCATCTGTAGTGAGTGCGGGGACAGGTGTGTGTGTGTGGCATCTGTAGTGAGTGCAGGGACAGGTGTGTGTGTGTGTGTGTGTGTGTGTCTGGCATCTGTAGTGAGTGTGGGGACATGTGTGTGTGTGTGTGTGTGTCTGGCATCTGTAGTGAGTGTGGGGACAGGTGTGTGTGTGTGTGTGTGTGTGTCTGGCATCTGTAGTGAGTGCGGGGACAGGTGTGTGTGTGTGTGTGTGTGTGGCATCTGTAGTGAGTGCGGGGACAGGTGTGTGTGTGTGTGGCATCTAGTGAGTGCGGGGACAGGTGTGTGTGTGTGTGGCATCTGTAGTGAGTGCGGGGACAGGTGTGTGTGTGTGTGTGTGTGTGTGTGGCATCTAGTGAGTGTGGGGACAGGTGTGTGTGTGTGTGTGTGTGTGTGTGTGTGTGTGTGTGTGGCATCTGTAGTGAGTGCGGGGACAAGTGTGTGTATGTAATCTGTAGTGAGTGCGGGGACAGGTGTGTGTGTGTGTGTGTGTGTGTGTGCAGCATCTGTAGTGAGTGCGGGGACAGATATGTGTGTGTGCAGCATCTGTAGTGAGTGCGGGGACAGATACGTGTGTGTGCAGCATCTGTAGTGAGTGCGGGGACAGATATGTGTGTGTGCAGCATCTGTAGTGAGTGCAGGGACAGGTGTTTGTGTGTGTGTGTGTGTGTGTGTGTGTGTGTGTGTGGCATCTGTAGTGAGTGTGGGGACAGGTGTGTGTGTGCAGCATCTGTAGTGAGTGTAGGGACAGATATGTGTGTGTGCAGCATCTGTAGTGAGTGCAGGGACAGGTGTGTGTGTGTGCAGCATCTGTAGTGAGTGCAGGGACAGGTGTGTGTGTGTGTGTGTGTGTGTGTGTGTGTGTGTGTGTGTGGCATCTGTAGTGAGTGTGGGGACAGGTGTGTGTGTGCAGCATCTGTAGTGAGTGCAGGGACAGGTGTGTGTGTGTGCAGCATCTGTAGTGAGTGCAGGGACAGGTGTGTGTGTGTGTGTGTGTGCAGCATCTGTAGTGAGTGCAGGGACAGGTGTGTGTGTGTGTGTGTGTGTGTGTGTGTGTGTGTGTGTGTGTGTGTGTGTGTGTGTGTGTGTGTGTGTGTGTGTGTGTGCAGCATCTGTAGTGAGTGCGGGGAGGTGGTGTGGCCTACCAGTAAAGGGGTGTGGCCTCATGGGAAGTGCTGTGATCGCAAGCCATCATTACGGGGCATGAACAGCGCTGTGAGAGCTGCTGGCATGCCCCCTGTCCCTCTCTGCCGTGAAAACCGGGACTGTCCCGCCAAAATCGGGACAGTTGGGAGGTATGGTATCACTGATGACTGTATTGCCCTGTGTAACCTGCTGCACCAGGCCAGCTGAGTTTCTGCAGGTGAGGGGGCAATGGGGGCACCTCACCCAGAAGTTAGTATCCACCAGTTTCCGCACTACACTAGGGTGATGGCTGTGACCTGGCTATTACTGTATGTATGTTCTCCCTGTGTTTGTATGGCTGTAGTGCATGGACATAAGCGTTACAATGTGTAGGGGGTGAGACAGGCTCCGGGCAATGACAGCCACCACCATTTGTGCCTCCCCAGCCTCTCACCTCACCGCACGTCACTACCATGTGTCTAACATGGCTACATTTCATTCACATATAAATATTCACTGCCAATTATATTTCATGCTTATATATCTCCTCCTATATTCCAGGCCACATATGTAGCTCTCCTAGGGGTCTATTTATTTACATTATTTTTACTAAAATAATGTGAAAAGGGGAGTATTCTGTTTTCACACCCGTTTCACATTATTTTAGTATCACCTGAATGTATAAAGGGCATTTGTAGCAGTTTTCACGAAAAACTGCTCCAAACCCTTTAATTCACTTTTTTTTAGTAACCCACATCGCATTCCCCATACTTATAATGCGAAATGTGATGTGGCCCAAATTTACAAAACAAGAATGTGAAAAAACACCGCAGTGCCCTGTGATAATCTCGCCAGCACAGGGCAGCACTGCGATCTGCACCCTTCTGCACAGCTTTCTCTGCCCCTGGCAGAGAAAGCTGTGCAGGGAACCGGCTCCAGAGATCAGCTCTGTGTGTCCGATGGACACACAAGCTGATCACAGTGTAAACCCCCCCCCCCCCCAAAAGTAAAAACAAAAACAAAACCCATACCTGCCCAGGGATCCGTTGTCCGCTGCTCCAGTGAGCACTGCCGGGCATCAGGTCCCCCATGTGCTGCAATGTGACCCCAGTGCAGTAAAGTGACGCTGCAAAGCGACAGCGCACTTTACAGCATCGGGGGTCACCGCAGCGCACACGATCCGACGCCCAGCACGATCAGCGCGGACCGGCTCTCTGATATGGAAAGTATATTGATCTGCCTGGGGGGTCCGCGACGTGCGGAGTTAGTTGTGACGAGGGGGGGTTTGACCGGGCATCGCCAGTAGCGGTGATGTCGGCGAGGGCGGCGCATGCTTAGCAGGACATCTGGGTATTTTTTCCGAAAAATACCCCGATGATGCTGCGGAGTGTCATAGCAGGGACAGAGCTTGACCGCAAGCACTGTCCCTGCATATGATAATTGATACATCCCTGCGATGTAATCAATTATCGCAGTGCGAGTTGGGGCGGTTTTATCACCTGTCATCCGCATCCTGGATGCGGATGGTGATAAATAGGCCCCAAAGAGTGATAAAGTACCAGCCAATTAGCGCCTAACTGCCATGTTACAGGCTGTGTTTGAAATATGACTGGTTGGCTGATCATCAAATGATTTTTCCAGTGTGTGCAGTCTGCACGCGGCCCACAAAATACTCCAACATGCTCTTTGGGCCGGAGCGGACGTCACACACCATCCCTGAAAACGCTTGGGAATGCCTGCGTTTTTCCTGACACTCCCAGAAAACGTCCAGTTACCACCCACAAACACCCGCTTCCTGTCAATCAGTCAACACAAGTTTTTGGGGTGTGTTTGGTAATACAGGGGTACATTTACTAAGCAGTGATAAGAACCAGTGGAGATATTTCCCCATCAACCAATCAGCACTGAAGTAACATCTATAATTTGCATACTATAAAATGACAACAAAACGAAAGAGAAGAAAGACTCTATGTTGGGGCACTCTTATTTGAAAATTAGACACTAAAACTTAACTTTTAATAAGCATATTAAAATATAGTGACTCAAAATATAGTGATTTAATATATAGGAAGGAACGCCTAGGTGAAAATTATTTGTAATTTATACATAAACTGGGAATCCTATCTATACTGTAAGATAGGTTATATTTGAGTCCCAGAGGGATAATATTTCGGTAGGATTTCTCCGTAATATTGATGCTCCAAAAAGAAAGAGATGTAATATGATCAAGAAATGTTGCCTATATAGGTCCTTCAGCACCTACAGCTCTAGATTGAGGCAGTGGTGTTCACCAAAAGGCTTTTGTTGCACTGATTGTTATATCTTTGGCCTTTTTGCAACAAGCAAAAAAGGACTGAGAGTACAAAATTACTGTTAAATGTGAGTATATATTAGTTATCTACTAGGCAAACACTTGGTGTAATGTTAACTTATGAATTACAAGAGAGAAAAGATGGAGTAAAAAGAAGGGTATCTTACTTCTGCTGTTCAGCTGGGTTGTTTACTGCACCTGGTATTCGCTGCTGGTCCCCCAGGCAGTTACTGACCAGGCCTGCCACAGATTAGCTTCCAAGATCAGACGAGATCAGGCGTATCCTGTGGAGTATGGCCGTAATCTGCTGAATGAGAGAGTATGACTACCAAGATGCTTCTGCTGTCCAGATTAGTGGATGAGAGAGCATTGAAGATATACAAAGTGCAAGTGCTTATACAAAAAAATATTATAATTATTCAAAATTGTAGGTAGAATCGATTTTCCCTTAAGAAATGGGGCTGATTTCTGGTTCGCAGCACACTTTTAAATAAATGCTTATAGCCCCCAAATGGTGCTTCTAGTAAACAATTTTTGCTGATATAGATAGCAAATATTAAACTGATGGCGTTAATATATTTGTCTCTAATACAGAGAAAACAAAGTATCAGGTGGCAGAAATAATGTGTTTACAAGATTACCATTATAGCACTGTAATGTAATGCTGGTATCATACATAAATACATGAATCAAAACTTATGAATTAAATGAATGGTAGAATCAAATAAAAAAAGGAGGTAATGCAAAAAGAATTAATGTATGGTCAGAGATAAACCAGAGAAGAACAGAATTATTATATATAAGAAAATATAAGAAAATATAATATGCTGCGGTCCAAATGGGCACTTGCTAAGCCAGATTATACCTTTGTATGGGTTTTTACAAGACTAACATTACATCTCTGTGATACAATTGTTGTGCTGATATTAAGTATCAGCACAAAGATAAATAAATCATTATCCCGCTCAAAAAGGAGACAAAAATGACTACATACAATAAATTGGTATATAGCAACAAAAATATATATGGAGGAGAGATCCTGTGGCCCCAATGGGCACTTACTGAACCGATATGTTCCCTGTGTGGGGGTGGGGGTGAACAAGCCTATATCGGTGAAACGGGCCGTTTGGTTAGTGGGCTGGTGGGACTGCGCAGCCCACCCCCACACAGGGAACATATCGGTTCAGTAAGTGCCCATTGGGGCCACAGGATCTCTCCTCCATATATATTTTTGTTGCTATATACCAATTTATTGTATGTAGTCATTTTTGTCTCCTTTTTGAGCGGGATAATGATTTATTTATCTTTGTGCTGATACTTAATATCAGCACAACAATTGTATCACAGAGATGTAATGTTAGTCTTGTAAAAACCCATACAAAGGTATAATCTGGCTTAGCAAGTGCCCATTTGGACCGCAGCATATTATATTTTCTTATATTTTCTTATATATAATAATTCTGTTCTTCTCTGGTTTATCTCTGACCATACATTAATTCTTTTTGCATTACCTCCTTTTTTTATTTGATTCTACCATTCATTTAATTCATAAGTTTTGATTCATGTATTTATGTATGATACCAGCATTACATTACAGTGCTATAATGGTAATCTTGTAAACACATTATTTCTGCCAGCTGATACTTTGTTTTCTCTGTATTAGAGACAAATATATTAACGCCATCAGTTTAATATTTGCTATCTATATCAGCAAAAATTGTTTACTAGAAGCACCATTTGGGGGCTATAAGCATTTATTTAAAAGTGTGCTGCGAACCAGAAATCAGCCCCATTTCTTAAGGGAAAATCGATTCTACCTACAATTTTGAATAATTATAATATTTTTTTGTATAAGCACTTGCACTTTGTATATCTTCAATGCTCTCTCATCCACTAATCTGGACAGCAGAAGCATCTTGGTAGTCATACTCTCTCATTCAGCAGATTACGGCCATACTCCACAGGATACGCCTGATCTCGTCTGATCTTGGAAGCTAATCTGTGGCAGGCCTGGTCAGTAACTGCCTGGGGGACCAGCAGCGAATACCAGGTACAGTAAACAACCCAGCTGAACAGCAGAAGTAAGACACCCTTCTTTTTACTCCATCTTTTCTCTCTTTTAATTCATTAGTTAACATTACACCAAGTGTTTGCCTAGTAGATAACTAATATATACTCACATTTAACAGTAATTTTGTACTCTCAGTCCTTTTTTGCTTGTTGCAAAAAGGCCAAAGATATAACAATCAGTGCAACAAAAGCCTTTTGGTGAACACCACTGCCTCAATCTAGAGCTGTAGGTGCTGAAGGACCTATATAGGCAACATTTCTTGATCATATTACATCTCTTTCTTTTTGGAGCATCAATATTACGGAGAAATCCTACCGAAATATTATCCCTCTGGGACTCAAATATAACCTATCTTACAGTATAGATAGGATTCCCAGTTTATGTATAAATTACAAATAATTTTCACCTAGGCGTTCCTTCCTATATATTAGATCACTATATTTTGAGTCACTATATTTTAATATGCTTATTAAAAGTTAAGTTTTAGTGTCTAATTTTCAAATAAGAGTGCCCCAACATAGAGTCTTTCTTCTCTTTCGTTTTGTTGTCTAAAATCACTGACTCTGGGAGCACCACCTACGCATAATTGTTACAGTACACCTTGTATACATTATCGGTTTAAAGTCGGTCACAGACTCAGATCTAATTCTGGTCTAATGTCTGTTAGAATAAACCTGTTGCGGAACTATCTCCTCTAGATACTATAAAATGATACAGAGCTGCTGATTGGTTGATGGTTAAATATCTTCACTGGCTCACTTCTCCGCTCTTATCACTGCTTAGTAAATGTACACTATAGTATGTAGCCACCACTAATATGAACAGTCTTTTGTACCTGTCAACTTTAAGCACTGTCGTCCTTTCATCTGTTGACCCTTTAGTATCTGTCGACCTAATGCATGTCAACCGTATGGTGTCGACATATGACTGTTGACCTAGACACTGTCTGTCTATCCTCTCGGAGACCATTAATTATGATTTTGTTATGCACACCAGTGCCTGCAGGAATGTACTGGTGTCAGAACTGTTATGCACTCCAGTGCCTGCAGGAATGTACTGGTGTTTGAACTGTTATGCACACCAGCGCCTGCAGGAATGTACTGGTGTCTGAACGGATAGGTATGCAAAACAAATGAACTCACAGACAGACTGGGGAATATGACATTACGTACACAGAAGGTGATAGGGTAACAAAATACACACAAAGTGAACAGAGAAGCCCAGAGGCTAAGGAACTGGGTGTCTCCCTAGTATTAGTAATGCTCAGATGGGAAAAGCAAGATGTTGTGTTTTAATACGTAGAGAACCCAAAATGCTGTTGCTAAGGGCAACAGCAAAACCCTAAAGGGTTACCAACGGGTGTGGCAGTAAACTCCTTGGTCAGAGATGGAATAATAGACACAAGGAGAGTCTCCACAATCCTAGTCCTCACTTGCAGTGCACTGGTTCAGCTTACTGCCACTAAACTGACACCTGAACACCTTGCACAGTGAGAAAGGATTTTGACAGGCAAGTCTGAGAATACAGCCGCAAACTTGCTAAGTTCACAGAGTAGTAAAAGAACCCCAGCAAGCTAAACGACTGACTCCAGTCTTACTGCTAGGTCTGGATTGGCAGAGTGTAGTACCAAATCCCCAGGCCTATTTGCAGTAAGCAACAACAAATACAAAGCTACACAGTACTGGCTAACTTTCAGGAACTGACTAACCAACAAAGATTCAGCAGCATCTGCTTAACCTGAGAAGAGGCCTTATAAAGCAGGTGCTGTCCACGCCCCACTCAGACCTCACAGACTGTGAGCACAAAAACCAGCACCGGATCCCCTGCCGTGCACAGAGCCTGTAACCACTGCACAGCAAAAGACCCGAACCGGAGTATCAGCTGCGCTCAGGTTACTCCGCTAGCACTTGTCTCCCGGTTGCCATGACGACGTGGCAGCACAGGGCAGGAGACCCTAACAGTACCCCCCCTCTGACGAGGGGTCAAAGAACCCCTACCACCGGGTTTATCGGGGAACTGCGAGAAGAAAGAGCGTATCAGTCTGGGGGCATGAAGATCACAACTGCGCACCCACGACCGCTCCTCCGGGCCATACCCCTTCCAGTGCACCAAAAATGACAGCCGACCCCGAACCATCTTGGAGTCAAGAATCCTTTCAACAACAAACTCCCTCTGGCCACGTATCAGAAGAGGGGAAGGTCTTCCACTGGAAGAAGGATTACTAATCGCCCGTTTTAAAAGGGAACAATGAAATGTTTTATTGATACCCAAAGAACGGGGCAGATCTAACTGAAATGCCACCGGATTGATAACCCTGGTTATCTTATAAGGGCCGATGAACCGGGGGCCTAACTTATGAGATGGCTGTCTCAACTTCAAATTCTCGGTAGACAACCAGACGAAGTCTCCTAATTTGAAGCTGCAGGGTCTTTTCCGCTTATCAAAAACCCTTTTGGTCACTAATGACACAGACACAAGGGCTTTCTTCACTTTCCGCCAAATACCTCTAAGGACCGAAACCACAGAGGAACCACCAGGCGTGGAGTCCAGGGGGTCAAAAAAATTGGCCTTAGGATGATGCCCATACACACAAAGGAAGGGAGAGATCCCTGTAGCAGAGTGAGCCGCGTTGTTATAGGCAAACTCCGCCATGGACAGATGAGCAACCCAGTCAGTCTGACACTTGGAGACATAACACCTGAGGAACTGCTCCAAGGACTGGTTCACCCTTTCAGTCTGCCCATTAGACTGCGGATGGTAGCCTGACGACAAGCTGACAGAAATCTGGAGATTGGAACAAAATGCCCTCCAGAATTTGGCCACAAACTGGGATCCGCGGTCAGAGACCACATCAAGTGGCAACCCGTGGAGACGCACAACATGCAGCATAAATAATTCAGACAGGCGTCTGGCCGATGGCAGCCCAACCAGTGGAACGAAGTGCGCCATCTTCGAAAACCTGTCAATGACAACCCAGATGGCTGTCATCCCCGAGGATTTGGGCAAGTCCACCACAAAATCCATTGAAATGTGGGTCCATGGCTTAGATGGGATAGAGAGTGGATGTAATGGGCCAACAGGAACCCCTCTAGGAGTCTTATTTTGGGCACAGATGTCACATGCCCAAACCCACTGATCCACATCCTTAGCCACCGAGGGCCACCACACCGCCCTAGATAGCAACTCCCGAGTTCTGGCAATACCCGGGTGACCTGCCGACTTCTTGGCATGGAAATCCAGGAACACTCGCTGTCTTAACCTAGGAGGCACAAACAAAAGACCTACCGGAAGGTCTGGAGGAGCCTGCTCCTGTGCTCTAAGGACTAATGATAAGAGGTCCTGGGTAATGCTCACTTTAATACATGATGGGGACACAATGGGCAATGGCTCCTCGGTGGTCTCCTGGATTGGAGCAAAACTCAGCGAGAGCGCATCAGCCTTGATGTTTTTTGACCCAGGGCGATATGTTATCAAAAAATTAAAGCGAGCAAAAAACAAAGCCCAACGTGCCTGCCTGGCATTGAGACGCTTCGCTGACTCTAAATATGCCAGATTCTTATGGTCGGTGAGAATTGAGACCACAAACTTAGCCCCCTCAAGCCAGTGTCTCCACTCCTCGAGTGCATCCTTAATAGCCAACAATTCCCGGTTTCCCACGTCATAATTCATCTCGGCAGGCAAAAATTTACGGGAAAAGTAAGCACAGGGATGAAGGCGATTATCAGACACTCCCATCTGAGAAAGCACTGCCCCAATGCCCATCTCAGAGGCATCCACCTCTACCACAAAAGGACGCTCTGGATCTGGGTGTCGCAGCACCTTGGCCGATACAAATGCCCTTTTGATACGGGCAAAAGCCGCTTTAGCCTCACAAGACCAGTGAGCAACATCCGCCCCTTTCTTAGTGAGTGCCACCAAGGGCGCCACTATAGACGAAAATCCAGCGATAAATCGTCTATAAAAATTTGCAAAGCCCAGGAAACGCTGAAGCGCCTTCAAACTAGTGGGCTGCACCCAATCCAGGACTGCCTGTACCTTGGAACCCTCCATTTGGAAACCTTCTGGGGAGATAATATATCCTAGAAATGCGATTTGCTGAACTTCAAATTCGCACTTCTCCAGCTTCGCCCCAAGCCGGTGGTCTCTGAGTTTCTGGAGGACTAAGCGTACATGCTTCCGATGTTCCTCCAGGGAATGGGAGAAGATTAGGATGTCATCTAAGTATACAACTAAGAATCTATCCAAATATTCCCTGAGCACATCATTCATGAAATCCTGGAAGACTGCCGGGGCATTACAGAGCCCAAAAGGCATCACCAAATATTCATAATGCCCTGAGTGGGTATTAAAGGCAGTCTTCCATTCATCCCCCTCTCTTATTCGGATTAGATTGTACGCACCGCGTAGGTCAATCTTAGAAAAAATGGTGGCAGTACGAAGCTGGTCAAACAAGACCGAAATGAGAGGCAGTGGGTATGAGTTTTTAATCGTGATACGGTTCAATTCCCTGAAGTCGATGCAGGGTCGCAACGAACCGTCCTTTTTACCCACGAAGAAGAACCCCGACCCAACTGGAGACTGTGAAGGTCTGATAAATCCCTTAGCCAAGTTCTCCTGAATGTACTCTGCCATAGCCTGAGTCTCAGGACGTGACAGGGAGTACAACCTGCTCTTGGGAAGCTTAGCATTCGGCAACAAATCAATGGCACAGTCATAGGGGCGATGGGGAGGTAGTACCTCTGCAACTTTTTTGGAGAACACGTCCGCAAATTCTGCATAACACCCTGGCAATCCTGGCAAACTTAGCTGCGAGAGCCTGACTGGAAGGCTCAAGCAACTCCTGAAACAATCAGTACCCCAACTAAGAATCTCCCCAGAGACCCAGTCAAATTGAGGATTGTGGGCCCTTAACCAGGGTAACCCCAACACCAATGGGGCAAAAGTACAGACAGTCACATAAAAGGACAATTTTTCAGAGTGTGTGGCTCCAATAAACAAAGAAATCTGGCTAGTGCAAGAGGTAATTTTACCTTGGGATAATGGTTCTCCGTTTAACCCACAAATCTCAATTTCCGATGCCAAGGGTACTAAGGGAACAGAGTGTTTCAGGGCGAATTGGCGGTCCATAAAAACCCCGTCGGCCCCACTGTCCACAAAGGCCTCAGTCTTGACAGTTTGACCGAGGATCTTCAAGGTCACCGGAATGATAAAAGTCTTCTTGGGAAATTCTGACTTCTGGCCTGACAGGATATTTCCCATCACCCTCAGGCCCTGAAGTTTTCCGGCTTTTCTGGGCATGATACTACCACATGACCTTTATTCCCAGAGTACAAACACAACCCCTGCTGTCTCCTCCGCGTCTTCTCACGCGAGGAGAGGCGGGTAGCCCCAATCTGCATAGGCTCCTCGGAAAATTCCTCAGAGTCTGAGGTTCCCTTGGGAAAGAAGGAAACCTCAGTCTCCCTTTCAAGCCTACGCTCTCTCAGCCGTCTATCCACCCGGATGGATAACTGCATGAGCTGATCCAAGATATCAGGCAAGGGATATTGTACCAGTTGGTCCTTTATCTGGTTAGAAAGACCTCTTCGGTACTGGTGTCTCAGGGCTGGGTCATTCCACTGGGTATCATGGGCCAACCTCCGAAACTCCGTACAGTAAACCTCAACTGGCCTTCGCCCTTGCTTAAGGATCGAAATCTGAGCCTCGGCTGAGGCCGTCTTGTCAGGGTCATCATACAACATGCCCAGTGCCGTAAAAAAAGCATCAACACTTTTAAGCGACGGACAGTCAGGCTGCAACCCATATGCCCAGACCTGTGGGTCTCCTTGTAGCAAGGAAATCACTATGCCCACCCGCTGAATCTCTGACCCAGAAGACTGAGGCCTAAGCCGGAAGTATAGCTTGCAGCTCTCCTTGAAACAAAAGAACCGCGAGCGATCTCCAGAAAAACGATCCGGGAGATTTACTTTCGGCTCCTTAACCCCTGAAGGTGCTGCTGCTGCGGGAGCTCCGCCAGCGGCCTTGGAGGTGTGCATTTTAATGGACAAATCATTAAATTGTCGAGTCAGGACCTGCACCTGATCGACCACCTGTTGCAACGTATTTTGAGGGGTATGCTCCATATTCCCACAAAATTTCAACAGGAGTAAGAGGCTGCTGAATATGTTATGCACACCAGTGCCTGCAGGAATGTACTGGTGTCAGAACTGTTATGCACTCCAGTGCCTGCAGGAATGTACTGGTGTCTGAACGGATAGGTATGCAAAACAAATGAACTCACAGACAGACTGGGGAATATGACATTACGTACACAGAAAGTGATAGGGTAACAAAATACACACAAAGTGAACAGAGAAGCCCAGAGGCTAAGGAACTGGGTGTCTCCCTAGTATTAGTAATGCTCAGATGGGAAAAGCAAGATGTTGTGTTTTAATACGTAGAGAACCCGAAATGCTGTTGCTAAGGGCAACAGCAAACCCTAAAGGGTTACCAACGGGGGTGGCAGTAAACTCCTTGGTCAGAGATGGAATGATAGGCACAAGGAGAGTCTCCACAATCCTAATTCTCACTTGCAGTGCACAGGTTCAGCTTACTGCCACTAAACTGACACCTGACACCTTGCACAGTGAGACAGGATTTAGGCAGGCGAATCTTAGAATACAGCCGCAAACTTGCTAAGTTCACAGAGTAGTAAAAGAACCCCAGCAAGCTAAACGACTGACTCCAGTCTTACTGCTAGGTCTGGATTGGCAGAGTGTAGTACCAAATCCCCAGGCCTATTTGCAGTAAGCAACAACAAATACAAAGCTACACAGTACTGGCTAACTTTCAGGAACTGACTAACCAACAAAGATTCAGCAGCATCTGCTTAACCTGAGAAGAGGCCTTATAAACAGTATACACAGTACTGGCTAACTTTCAGGAACTGACTAACCAACAAAGATTCAGCAGCATCTGCTTAACCTGAGAAGAGACCTTATAAAGCAGGTGCTGTCCACGCCCCACTCAGACCTCACAGACTGTGAGCACAAAAACCAGCACCGGATCCCCTGCCGTGCACAGAGCCTGTAACCACTGCACAGCAAAAGACCCGAACCGGAGTATCAGCTGCGCTCAGGTTACTCCGCTAGCACTTGTCTCCCGGTTGCCATGACGACGTGGCAGCACAGGGCAGGAGACCCTAACAGATTTTTAGTACATTCGGGCAAATGTGGATTTATTATTGCCGTAAATAGTTGGCAGTTGACGGGTTAAGGGCGGATTAAAGTTACTTTGATGTATTGCCATCAAACTCTAACTTTTAGGCTTTAAAAATGGGGAATTCCTTTTTACCTATGGAAGCACCTTAAATCACTTTCATTTCAAGACAGAACACAGCCGGGAATTGGAAGGACCCCCCTTTAAAAAATCCAAGCTACATTCACTTCTATTAAATTCTCTTTGATGCAGAAAGATTTTAGGCGTTGGAAAATCACAGAACTGTCAGACTGAAAGAGGAAAAGGTGTGATTTGTTTGGTTACAGTAACCTCCAGTGGGACGCAAGGAGTTGCATGCAGGTTTCGAAAGACACTGTTTTGTGTGTGTGTGTGGGAGACAGAGACTCAGAGAACAAGATGGAAAAGCCCAGATGGTGGAAGGGAGACCCGAGATCAAAGAACAAAGAGAATTACAAAATGGGGAAATGTATTAAATATTTATTTACTTCCCTAATCTAACACACCATCATACAGTATCTCATAGATAGTACATAGCCCAGGTGCTGACCTGATATTAAATTCTGCTATAACTTATTCTTGCAGGTATTTTCCAGTAGTGCGAGGGTTGGAGAACTCCCCACTTCCCTGCAGATTATGGGCTTGAATCTGAGCCCAAATGTGGATGTATATCACACAGCCTACAATCTGCGCATGCACCATAGAAAGCAAATGTCAACTGCAGTTGCACCATACCATACATCTGCACACTGATTCTTTCTGTGAAATGTACGTATCTGGGCACACGGAGCTGAGGCATGTTGTGGGAATGTCATGGGAGCATAGGCAGACTTCCGACCTCTTTTGTGCATGCGTGCGGACAATGGAAGTCTGTTTCAGATGGAACTTTTGCACACAGCGTGGGTGTTTGGGAGTCCCCGTACTAATGATGATGACAGTGGATGGAAAAACAGTTGGCAGGCCCTAAAGGTAGGATGCTGGCCTTAAAGGTAGAAAGCAGGCCCTAAAGGTAGCAAGTAGGCCCTAAAGTAGGCTGACCGTAATATCCCTTTAAACTGGGACACTCATAAATTACACAGGTTCTGTGGCTGACTAAAACCAGGTGACATACAGACTTGAAGTCAGCCAGCCACAGAACCTGTGTCATTTATGAGTGTCCCAGTTTATAGGGATATTATGGTCAGCCTACCTAAAGGTAGAAGCAGATCATAAAGGTCGCAAGCAGGCAGGCCCTAAAGGTAGCAAGTAGTCCCTATAGGTAGCAAGCAGGCCCTAAAGGTAGAAATAGAAAGCAGATCATAAAGGTAGCAAGCAGGCAGGCGCTTCAGGTAGAAGCAGACTTTAAAGGTAGAAAGCAGGCCCTAAAAGTAGCTAGCTGGCCCTAAACATAACAGGCCAGCTCTAAAGGTAGAAAGCAGGCCCTAAAGGTAGCAGGCAGGCCTGGGAAGTAGCTTGCATGCCCTAAAGGTAGGAAGCAGGCCTTAAAGGTAGCAAGCAGACCCTTTAGGGAAAAAGCAGGCCCTAAAGGTAGCAAGCAGGCCCTAAACATAACAGGCCGGCTCTAAAGGTAGAAAGCAGGCCCTAAAGGTAGCAGACAGGCCTTACAAGTAGCAAGCAGGTCCTAAAGGTAGAAAGCAGGCCCTAAAGGTAGCAGACAGGCCTTACAAGTAGCAAGCAGGTCCTAAAGGTAGGAAGCAGGCCTTCAAGGTAGGAAGTAGGCCCTAAAGGTAGGAAGCAAGCTATAAAGGTTGGAAGCAAGCCGTGAATTACCAAAAGTGGATATTTTCATGTGAGCCAGTCGCTACTGAGTACATCTAAAAATAAATCTATTAAACATGAATTGTTGGGAAAAACAAGAGGATGTATATAAAGTGGATCTGTTACCAACATACAAAACATATCTGGCAAATATTTAACTTTGTCATGAAAATAATAATATAGTGTTGCATGCTTTGACGGGTAAGAGTCTTGTAGGATGTACCTATAAACAAATACAGGCGTAAGGTCTCTTATCCAGATACCTGTTTTCCTGAAAACACCAAATCACAGAACAATAAAATACATAAAAGGATATCATTGGCGCAACTTGCTGAGACTCAAGTCCCACAGTCACTGCGAGGTGCACTCCTAAACAATTCTATGAGATAGTGAGTGCCAGGGGAACGGCACCCTGCAGCCAGTAGTTCTGCTGCATACGGATCCTCCAGGCATGCACCATGCAGACTGTGGAACTGCCAAGAACGTCCTAAGGATGCTCCAGGCACTGCTCTTCTTTCTAGAGCTGGTGGCCCCGCCCCCTAGGCGTGATGTCAATACATCACAGATTTAGGGGGTGGGGCCAGCATAGGGCATCATAGTGCCTTGCTCCAGCACTGGCACGCACCGTCACATGCTATCATCTTCCAACCCCTAAACTGGACATTACCCGACAGCTGAATAAGTAAAAGGGTCCTGCTCATAAGCTTACACTCCGTAGGAAAATGCTGTGACGTTAAGCACTACACAGTGCATATATTGGTATGCGTTTAAAATACCACCCGTCGGGATCATGGCGATCACAATACTGACACTGTGCTCCCGACAGGGGTACAATCCCACCACCTGAATACCGGCGAGGTAGGTGTCCACGACACTCATGGAGGGAGAAAATAACCTGTGGCAAGCTCAGCGAGCCACTGCGCCTGCCGCGTTGCAAGCTCAGCGAGACCGCAAGAGGCCTCGGTGCACTTGCTCCGCTGCCGGCATTCTGGCGGGAGGGATGCCGCTGTCGGTATAGTGACAGCCGGCATCCCGTACGCCGGGATGCCAAACCGATCCCCATGTATCATGTCCCAATAATGATCCTATTGATTTTTTTATAAATATATTGATGATCCTCTGTCAGTCAGACTGATGTGATTTATTTATCAATACAAATGGCAATATTAACATACATTATTCATTATCCGTACGCTATTAATGGTATAAACTGAATAAAATAATCTGTCTCAATAGAGACCTAAAATGTATAATATCTAAAATATCTTTAGTATTTTAAGACAGGGGAGAAGATGTATCAAGACTTGGAGAGTGATAAAAGGGAGAGAGATAAAGTACCAACTAATCAGCTCATAACGGTCATGTTATAGGCTGTGTTTGAAAAATGGCAGGAGCTGATTGGCTGATACTTTATCTCTCTCCACCTTATCACCACATCACTCTCTCAGCTTTCATACATCTGCCACAGTGTTTTCCATACATCTGTTAGTAGGTAGGTTGTTGGTATATAGGGGGTCATTCCGAGTTGATCGCTAGCTGCATTCGTTCGCTGTGCAGCGATGAGGCAAAAAAACCGGCACTTCTGCGCATGCGTATGCGGCGCAATGCGCACGCGCGACGTACTATTACAAAGAACGATGTAGTTTCACACAAGGTCTAGCGAAGCTTTTCAGTTGCACTTGTGGCCGCAGAGTGATTGACATGAAAAGGGCGTTTCTGGGTGTCAACTGACCGTTTTCAGGGAGTGTTCGAAAAAACGCAGGCGTGCCAGGAAAAACGCAGACGTGGCTGGGCGAACGCAGGGCGTGTTTGTGACGTCAAAACAGGAACTGAACAGTCTGAAGTGATCGCAAGCGCTGAGTGGGTTTTGAGCTACTTTAAAACTGAACAAAAAAACTTTGTAGCCGCTTTGCGATCCTTTCGTTCGCACTTCTGCTAAGCTAAAATACACTCCCAGTGGGAGGCGGCATAGCGTTTGCACGGCTGCTAAAAACTGCTAGCGAGCGCTCAACTCGGAATGACCACCATGGTCAGATGTGTTAGCAGATATTTAAGTTACACAGAAGCCAATATTAATTTCTATTCAGATGCCTGTGGCTGCTCTGGATATAGCTGAGCCTGATTATACAATGGATCCCTCCAATGTGTTTAAGCAGCAAGAGCACATTAGGGGACCACACACTTGAGCCATTCTATAGGGATGCTACTACCCAGGTACATGAGGCTTTACAGGCTTCGCCAGGCTAGACTTTGCATAAATGGCTTACAGAGGTGGCTTGATAACCCGCCCATGCACAATGGAACAGATTTAGGACTTCAGGTCTATGTTGTAAAATGAAAAACAAGTTTAACAATATATAAAATTCATATTGTAATCTGCAATTGCCATCCTGAGATTGTGATAATAGGTGATGCAATACTTGTTACATAGGCTTCCCCAGTCAGGAGTCTGGGGAAGCCATCGCTGATGAAACCCAGGAGGGGTTCGAGGGAAGGTACAGTATGACCAATATGCACTGTCTTATATTCTGCTGAAAGACGGGTTGCACTTGCATTTTAAAGGTCAATGTATATAAATTCCTCTATCTTGTGGATTTCACAAAATGAGCAAATATAATGTTGATCCTCTATTTTGTCCTATCTTTAGATTTTGGGTATTTTTTTTTTTAAATTGGGCCATAACTACCTAAAGCACTTAATCACTATTCCAATTTTTTTTGTGCAAAAAGTTGCATATATATGTTTAAAGCTATCAGAGATAAATATTTGACATTTAAAAACATTTGATGGGGTTCGATTCAATTAGGCATGATGTATAGAGTTCAGGTGCATTGCCAACATTTGCACGCCATTGCAATGCAACTTGCCCCTCTCTCATGTAGGGGCGACTTCATCGAATTGCCCCCTATATCTAATCAGCAGGAGTTATCATGATATGTTGACAATCAATTAATTATTTTAATTTTGGACTAAAAACAAGACAAGATATCAATGTAGCCAATGAGGTAGTAGGGTCCTTACACCCTGTAGGGAAATAGGAGTCTGGTACATGAGGTTAAGTGCCACACAGAGCATATTGGTCATGCCAGATAGCAATGGGAAAAATGATCTTATTGGGAATATGTCAGAGGCTTTTTGAATATGGGAGGATGACAAAATGTTTCAGCATAGAGTGGTGGCAATTGGGTGCGATGGCCGGTAACCAGATAAAAACCCATATGAAAATTGCACACAGAAAAAAACGCTCACAAAAAATTGCTCACATGGAAAAATGCCCACAAGGAAAATTTCCCACACGGAAGATTGTCCACACAGAAAAATTCCCACATAGAAAATTGCACACATGGAACGTTGCTTACGCTCCAGAACTTATGCACCTCCTTCAGGGAAACCACAGGCAAGGATACAGCAGTCCCCAGTCAGTCAGTCAGTCAGTCTCAAAGCTTGAGGCCTTTCGGACTAAATGTCCTTCCTCAGAAGCATCTAGGAAGGACATTTAGTCCGAAAGTCCTCAAGCTTGGAGACTGACAAGCTCGGCACCCCTACTCTTATTACATCTGGGAGGGTAACTAGATGGCTTGTGAATGCTTTGCTGAGACCCCATCCACAATTGTGGTTTATATGCCTGATTCATTATTATCTTTGTGAGTGTTCTGGAGTAATAAAATCTTTCTGTCTTTTTATATTTGGCAGTATTGCACTATGTTTTTTCTTTTTTTTGTTTTGAGCTTATAACTGAAAAGTACTGCTGGATTTATGCTGCAGTTGAACGTTTGGTACCCATTCTAATTACCAACTATTTAAAAACCAATGAAATACTAGGAATACATCACAATGTACCAAGAAACAGACCCATCTTCTTTTTTTGGATGTAAGGACTTCATTTTTATCTTTGGTGTGTGCTCAATCCTGTAAAAAATTCTTTGTGCTTTACTTGATCTTGTTTTCTGTAGACTGTGAATGGCCACCTCCATAGGCCCACTATATACTGGCTCATAACTTATCGTTAAATGCTCCTAACATTGAGGTCAATGGACCACTTATTGTTTTTATATATTTTTTATATATTTTTATTCTCTAATTTTTATTTTTTATTTCATTGTGGATGCTTTTCTATCTGTTTCTTTTTATTATTTAATTTATATTTATTTTTATTTGTTTGTTTTTCTTCCCAAACACTACTTATACACTAGCGCTTGGCAGCAGGTTATGTTGTATCGTTTATTAGGGTATGATATGAAAAGCCGATGGTCAGGATGCCTGCAGTCACAGAGTTACGACAAACAGAGTCCCATTCTCTGGCTGTTCTGGAATGAGCCCAATATCTCCAAGCTCCGCCCTCTGCTAGCTACTGTTCAGGGCTTGGTCAAGGGTCAGTGACTAGTGGGAGTCAACCGTTGCCAGTCAGGAGGTGTGGCAGGAGTGGCAAGTGTGGAGATGCGTGTCCATGCATACACAGCAGCAAGCAGTTCTAGGTTCAGTAGTAGGACTTGGTGGTGGCAGCAAAATACCCACCCACTGCCCAGTGGTGGAGTCAGTAACAGGCGGTTACTGAAGTTAAAAAAGATGCCCCTATTGGCCAAGGTCCCATGGGACCCAATACAAATCTGTGATGCAGTCAGTAAGGTGCACCCGGTCACATAATCATTCTTTTTTTGGTACAACCTGTGTGTGCTGTACCCCACTGCAACTTTGTTCACATAAATATAACTGGTGTCATTCCTTACAGCATGAGTTGTCATTTGCAAGAAAAGACACAAAAAAATTGTACAACTGGTGTATGCTAATTTTGCTGTCCTGCGATCAGATAGTTGCTGCCTCCAGGGGAAGTGTAAATTCACCATGCAAGTGTGCGATCACATTTGTAGCTGAGCTGCGAAAATCCACTTTGTGGAGTCTGTGCGTAACCCAGGACTTACTCCTCCAGTGTGATGAGAACAGGCTGATCGGGGCCGGAGCTGATATCAGGCACCCTCCCTGAAAACACTTGGGCATGCCTGCGTTTTTCTGGACACTCCCTGTAAACACTCAGTTGCCACCCACAAATGGCCTCTTCCAGTCAATCACTTTGCGAACGCCCATACGATCGGATTTTTTGCACCATTCCATTTCTGACCGGTGAAGCCCATTGTTGTTGTCCGATGTGCATGCGCATTGTGGTGCATATGCATGCGCAGTTAGGATCTGATTGCTCGCTGTGTGAAAATGCACAGCAGCGATCAGATCTGAATTACCCCCTACATGTCTTCACTAACTACATAAATATAAGCACTGTGACTCCACAGTGAATTGTCATTTGAGCAAATGTTTAAAAAAAAAAATGAAATTGTTCTTTCTTTGTACAACTGGTGTGTGTGTTCATCAATATGGATAATGATCAGTTGAGAGAAGAGCAGGAGCAGCAACCAAATACTAGCGCAGCAGCTGCTGCCAGTCATGATAGTACAACATCTACTAAAGGTGGTCCAGGGGACAGAAGATTAGGTAAGGGCACCTGAATTATTAATCTTTCACCATGTTTAAAAAGGGTATAGGAGTCACCTTAAAAAGTGAAAATCGGTGCTCTAAAAAAGAACACTAAGGCTCAAACTGTGTGTTCATAAAACCCTAAAGAGAGTCTAGGGGTGTCTACATTCGCTATGTGTGAGTCTGACATTTCTCATTCTGACCTCATAGCAAAGCCTCTCTTGCCTTCTTCCACTATTTCTGCACCATCTGCACATGGGAACAGTAGAAGTAAAGCTGGTGATGAGGACACAATAGAAATTGAGGATGCTTGTGTGGAAGTGGAACAGGATGAGGGGGAGATACTACTACTATCTGACACTAATGATGAGGATGAGGTGTTGATGTTGTTTGTGTAAGCAGTTGTTGCCAGTGATACAAATAAATCCATTTTGATGCCTGAGCATATGACCAAAAAAGCCATTTCTTGGGTATGGTATTTTTTTTTTAACCAAATCCTGACAATGTTTGTGAAGGCTTTTTTTTATATATACCGTATATACTCGAGTATAAGCTGACTTTTTCAGCACATTTTTCTATGCTGAAAAAGTCCCCCTCGGCTTATACTCGAGTCAGCACCCCGCAGCTCCACGGCTGCAGCAGACGCCGCGGGCTGTGTGGGCGTCCGCTGCAGCCGGCTTCAGGGACAGACACTAGAGGTCATTATTGATCTCTAGTGTCTGTGCGGCGCTGCTATGGGAGAGACGTCATGACGTCTCTCCCATAGAGAGTAGCGGGCGGCCAGACGGACGGAGCAGCAGCAGCAGCAGCAGAAGAAGCGATCGGGAAGCAGGAGCGGGGCAGTGGTAAGTATTGTTTTTATTATTTTGTGTGTGTGTTTGTAAGCGGCAACAGGGGGCAAAGAAAGAGGGGGCACAACTACTGGGGGCAAAGAAAGAGGGGGCACAACTACTGGGGGCAAAGAAAGAGGGGGCACAACCACTGGGGGCAAAGAAAGAGGGGGCACAACTACTGGGGGCAAAGAAAGAGGGGGCACAACCACTGGGGGCAAAGAAAGAGGGGGCACAACTACTGAGGGCAAAGAAAGTGGGGGCACAACTACTGGGGGCAAAGCAACAGGGGGGCATATTTTTATCTGGCACTGTTGGGGGATATCTGTCACTGGGGGTATATGTGGCACTGGGGGCACAGCCCTAGCAACAAGCATTACCCCCTGGCAACAAGCATAACACCTACTGCATGAAACCCCTGGCAACGAGCATGACACCCTGAGCATGAAAACCCCTGGCACCGTGCATTTCCCACCCTAGGCTTATACCCGAGTCAATAATTTTTCCCAGTTTTTTGTGGTAAAATTAGGTGCCTCGGCTTATATTCGGGTCGATTTATACTCGAGTATATACGGTATATATATATAAGGAAAGGATGGGATCAGGGGAAAGGAAAGGAAAGACTTGAGCACAGGTGATAGGATATAAATATTATGGTTATAACAACCAGTAAATTGATAAACCACAGTAATTTGAAATTATATCCTTCGAAGAAGGATTTTTACAGTAACTCATGTGGAGGTGCACCCCTGAGAGTAGACAATTATAATGTACCAAAAAGAGAGAAAAAAGGAACTCTCGTTTTTTGGGGGGCACTCATTAAAGATTATTACATAAAATATAACTTTTATTTCTTATATTTAAAATGTTATACCACAAACCAAGACAAAGACACAAACATATACACACAGATGATCAAGAGAGGCCACACCTAAATTTTCGTGTGGCACACACAAGTGACCAAGAGAGCCACACCTAAATTCTCGTGTGGCACAATATCACGTTGGGAGATAAATGTAATTATATCAAAAGCCAATGGTGTCAATACTGACAGTAGACGTAATGATAGTAACTGGCTTACCAGTCCCCGAGATTACAAAGTGAATTGTGGGGCAGTACAACTGGCTAGCACAACGATATAGGTATAAGCCAATCTACTGTCAATACCTCAGCCAATTGTAATTCATGCTACTGTCATAAAGTATATAAATCATAAATACAATGGTATTAAATATATCACCAGACTTCGTAGCATAGTCAATCTCATAAATTATGTGACATATTATTCTCTTAAAGAGGTAGTAGCGAAATAATATAATTGTATCCTGTTATTAATCTATGGGATATAAATGTCCATAATATAGGTCAAAAAGATATTCCTAAATTATCTTAGTACAGATACTGTTAATTTTCCCAGTGCAGTATAACGGTAAGCTTATTATTAAAGCTGACGATTTCCTGGTATAAATTTTCCAATAATTAAGGCACCCTGACTCAGCTCTAAGGACCATGGGCTTCTGATTGAGCATCTGATACATTTTTGTGGACTGGATGGCACAGTCCTAAATTGGTTCAAATCATTTCTCAAAGGCAGGTCACAGAGAGTATCGTCTGGATTATATTCATCACCACTAGGGCCATTGCCATGTGGTGCCCCACAAGGTTCTATACTATCCCCCATGCTTTTTGCAGTATACATGCTCCCGCTGGGTGAAATAATCAGGCGCCATGGCCTGGTCTACCACTGCTATGCAGCTGATACACAACTGTACTTGTACTTTGCTCCGGGCACTGATAACCCAATAGCAACCATAAATGGCTGTGTAGCTGAACTCCAGGAGTGGATGAGTGCTAGTTGGCTGCGACTGAACCTGGATAAAACAGAGGTCCTTATGATAGGACCGCAACATCAAAGGACAAGACTGCAGCATAGCCAACCAACTGGACTTACACTCGGGGATTCGGAATTACAAACCACTGATCGTGTGCGGAATCTTGATGTCCTGGATGGTGGCTTGACACTTAAACATCAGATATCAGCCACAATCAAATCCTCATTCTTTCACCTGAGGAACATAGCCAGAATCAAGCACTTAATTCCATCAGATGATCTGCCAAAAGTCATCCACGCATTTGTATCATCTCGATTAGACTACTGTAATGCCCTCTACCTTGGTCTCCCAGCAAAAGAATTGCACCGCTTACAGCTGGTGCAAAACACAGCTGCCAGGCTGTTAACCAACCAGCCCCGTTCTAGCCACATAACACCCATACTCTACTCCCTTCACTGGCTACCTGTAAGATGGCGAATCATCTTCAAGATTGGCTTACTGAGTTTCAAAGCACTACATGACCAGGGCCCAAGGTACCCGAAGCAGCTACTGACCCCATACTGCCCCACTCGATTACTGCGATCTGTAGATGAAGGACTTTTAGCAGTACCTAGAATCTCCCGTAATTCATCTGGGGTCGAGCTTTTAGTCATGCGGCTCCAACTCTATGGAACTCACTTCCCCGGACAGTGCGAGAGGCCCCAACTATAGAATCCTTCAAAAGTAGACTCAAGACTTTCCTTTTTACTCAAGCAATTCCATAGTGTCCCTTTTAGTATCTCCATGCTTCTGTATTTTATGAAAATCTGTTCTGTACTTCATTATTTTCTGTACTATATTATGCTATGTATCTGTTAAGCGCCTTGAGTCCTATTGGAGAAAGAGCGCTATATAAATAAAATTATTATTATTATTATTATTATTATTAAGGTACTAACAGGTTGCTTTCCTTAATTATTAATGAGCAGAGATATTCAGTATCTCTACGAGCGACCTCTGGCAGAAATGTATCAATTTACTGCTAACATGTAGCCATTGTGTTAGTATTAAAGACTCAATGTAACAAAATATAAATCCTCCTGGCACATAATATGATAGATGTGTAATTCTCCCCTGAATCAGAAAAATAAAAAGGAAATAAATGACTGTTTGATGTATTCAATGTAATTGAAAGAAAGGGGAGGAGGCACTCCTATAATTGGTGCAGCGGGGTGGCTGCTGTTTGCTGTGTGACTTGCATTGATACAGCAAAAGAGTGTGCCCCGTCTGCATCTAATGGTTGGAAAAAGATTGATTGCTTCTGCTTTTGCCAAAACAACCCCAGGCACCCTGATGAATCAGCGCTGGGGGTCCTCTGAGTTGTCGTGAACAATGAGAGAGCAATGAAAAAAGGGGGGGGGGGATTGGTATAGTGTCAGAAAAGTGAATAAAGAGCACCAATACCCTTAAAGATGTAAGCTGCTTCTCTGCAGCATGTGAGTAAACCATTGATACAGAGTGAGCGTTACCTCCCTTTCGCCTATGGTGCCTGGAAGGAAAAATAGCTAGATGGCAGTGCTGGGACCCTAATGGTAGCAGTGGTCCTGATGCCAAATGGTGGACAGTGGATCCTGCAATACCTTCTCGTGTGGCTCTCTTGGTCACTTGTGTGTGCCACACGAAAATTTAGGTGTGGCCCCTCTTGATCATCTGTGTGTATATGTTTGTGTCTTTGTCTTGGTTTGTGGTATAACATTTTAAATATAAGAAATAAAAGTTATATTTTATGTAATAATCTTTAATGAGTGCCCCCCCAAAGAATGAGAGTTCATTTTTTCTCTCTTTTTGGTACATTAATGTTTGTGAAGGCTTCTGCTCCATTTGTGAGGCCAAGGTTAGTAGAGGTATGGACGTTATCCATCTAGGCCCATCTTCGATGTTACATCATTTTTGGCAAGTTCATGAAACGTATTTTACAAAATTAAAATGTAATTAACACCCTCCTCATCAACCTTCTCACTAGTGATCACATTTAGTCCTTTGAAAAAATTGGAACAAACCAAGCACTTCAGCTACAAAAGTGTCAGTCCCTTTCGCTGAAGTGTTTGGTTTGTTAAACATGCGCATGTCTTTGATAAAAGTGGGTAGGTGGGCCCACGCACAATTTCAACATGCACTTTTCATAATGGGCTGCATTTTTGATGTGGTATTGGGGATACTCTTTTTTGCATAAACATTTTTATTGGTTATTTCTACAACACATTACTAATTGAATGAATCAATCAATCAATGAATCAATCAATCAATCAATCAATCAATCAATCAATCAATCATTCTTGTATTTTACAACATTTTCCCTCTGCATTACAGCCTCATGTTAACTTCAATCAATCAATCAATCAATCAATCAATCAATCAATCATTTTTGTAGTCTGTTGTAGCCTTTCCACTCCTGATTTGCTGCAAAACAGGAGGTCGATATAGTCCATGCCTCAATTTTATTTAATTTTTTAATAATCAATCAATCAATCAATCAATCAATCAATTGATCATTCTTTTACTTGCATTCCTCTATATATTATACCTCCATTTCCCTATACTCCCTTGGGTCTTTAAGCTATAGTTGATTAAACTGCCTTCCTGTCTTCCACTGCAGTGCTGCCCTGTTTCCTAGATATGCCATGTTTAAAGTTGAACTGCCACATGTTTGTCCCGCCCACTGCTGTCGCTTAGCTTAGTCAGCCAGCTAGCCCACTGCAACCTTTTGTCCTAAACTGGATGAAAACAATATTGTAAGCTGTGAGGTGGTCAAAATTGATTGAAAATGACTAGAAATTAATGTTATTGAGGTTACAAATACTGTAGGAACAAAAAAGTCCCAAATTATGTGATTTTAGCAGATTCCAGCAATTTAAAAAAAAAAAATACAGATCTAAAACTGAAACCAAAACACATGAGGGCGGTTTTGGCAAACCCAAAACTAAAGCATGAAGTTAATACAGATCCATAACACGGGGGTCAGTACACATCTCCAATTAAAATGTGTTTTTTTATTGTCTGACATTGATTTCTACCATATGTAGAATATGCACTGTATTTTTTTTTATTTGCCTGGATGTTAGTTTTTCAGTGCATACTTCCCTTTATTATTTCAGTTATAAATACCCTTTTATGCTAAATTATTTTTTGATAGTGATGACAGAAAGAAGGAAAATCAGGCACCATATTGTAAGACAACAATAAAAAGAGAAGTTATTGGTGTTGCACATAGTTTAACAGGAAACAAACTGGGTTTCATCACACATATTAAAAATACTCTTGTCAAATGATCTGCTGTTGTGATTTCACCGGGTAGGATTTTTGCATTTCCCGGTTCTCATCGTTTGTTGGATATTCTCAGTGGTGCAAGTAGAAAAAATGTCTCACAGGTGCTGTGTGTGCACGCGGCAAAGGCACGCGCGCCTGAAATGGGCGTGGCCAAATGACACAATGGGCGTGTCCAATGAAAATGGGGCCGTGGTACACATATGGGGGAGCCAGATACACATATTACCCCAATAGTGCCAGATACACGTTGCCCCACAGTGCCAGATACACAATGCCCCACTGTGCCAGATATACAATGCCCCTGCTGTGTCAGATATACATTGCCCCCACAGTGCCAGATATACATTGCCCCCGCTGTGTCAGATATACATTGCCCCCCTGTGCCAGATATACATTGCCCCCCTGTGCCAGATATACATTGCCCCACAGTACCAGATATACATTGCCCCCACAGTGTCAGATATACATTGCCCCCACAGTGCCAGATATACAATGCCCCCACAGTGCCAGATATACAATGCCCCCACAGTGCCAGATATCCAATGCCCCACAGTGCCAGATATACATTGCCCCCACAGTGCCATAAATACATTGCCCCCACAGTGCCAGATATACAATGCCCCACAGTGCCAGATATACATTGCCCCCACAGTGCCAGATATACAATGCCCCATTGTGCCAGATATACAATGCCACACTGTGCCAGATATACATTGCCCCCACAGTGTTAGATATACAATGCCCCCACAGTGCCAGATATACAATGCCCCCACAGTGTTAGATATACAATGCCCCCACAGTGCCAGATATACAATGCCCCCACAGTGCCAGACATACAATGCCCCCCACAGTGCCAGATATACATTGCCCCACAGTGCCAGATATACATTGCACCCACAGTGCCAGATATAAATTGCCCCCACAGTGCCAGGTATACATTGCCCCACAGTGCCAGATATACATTGCCCCCACAGTGCCAGATATACATTGCCCCCACAGTGCCAGATTTACAATGCCCCACTGTGCCAGATATACATTGCCCCCACAGTGCCAGGTATACATTGCCCCACAGTGCCAGATATACATTGCCCCACTGTGCCAGATATACATTGCCCCCACAGTGCCAGATATACATTGCCCCCACAGTGGCAGTGTCAGTGTACATTGCCCCCGATGTCCGATATACATTGCCCCCACAGTGTCAGATATACATTGCCCCCACAGTGTCAGATAAACATTGCCCCCACAGTGCCAGATATACATTGCCCCCACAGTGCCAGATATACATTGCCCCCACAGTGCCAGATATACATTGCCCCCACAGTGCTAGATATACATTGCCCCCACAGTGCCAGATATACATTGCCCCCACAGTGCCAGATATACATTGCCCCCACAGTGCCAGATATACATTGCCCCCACAGTGCCAGATATACATTGCCCCCACAGTGCCAGATATACATTGCCCCCACAGTGCCAGATATATATTGCCCCCACAGTGCCAGATATACATTGCCCCCACAGTGCCAGATATACATTGCCCCCACAGTGCTAGATATACATTGCCCCCACAGTGCCAGATATACATTGCCCCCACAGTGCTAGATATACATTGCCTCACTCAGGCTGCTCCACGTCCCTTCCAACTGATGTTCTCCCTGCTCCGCCTCCGACTTCTCCTAACGCGCGCGGCTCAAGCAGCCTCAGCAGCCAGTCCCCCTCTGCGCCCACTGCCGCGGGAGCATGATGACGTCATGATCACGCTCCCAGCACACTGGGAAGGGGAGGCGCACAGTGGCAGTAGCGGTACCCGGCCGTCCACAGCAACTGGTGAGCGCTGCGCACATCAACGCTGTGAACGGCGGCCCGGTAGAGTGGGTACGGCGTACCCGCGGCTAAACTCTTAAGGGTACGCCGTACCCGCCCACTTGCAGCAATGGTTATTCTGCAATCAGCTAAATTTCTATAAAAAGATCCACCAGTGGTGGGTGTGGATCATTAGATCTACACTAAAAAGGTCTACAGTCAATAGGACGACCACCAATGGTCAACATGCATTAGGTCAACAGGGTCGACATGGAAATCATTGACACAAAAAGTCAACACAATTTTTGTGTTTTTTGGGGTGTTTGTCACTTTTCTGCTACAACAAAAGCCCAATTAGTATACCACTTCACTCAACATGCTTCTGGCAGGTTACTTTTCCCAATTGTAGTCCACATGGATGGCAAAGTATAAAAAAGTAAAAAACAAACAAACTTGTGTCGACCCTATGTGTGTTGACCACTCTCATGTTGACTATTTCTACCTGTTGAGCGTTGAACTGTCTACCCTTTGATGCTTGTTTTGACCCTGTCAACTTAATGCATGTCGACCATTAGTGGAAGACATATTGATTGTGACCTTTTTTGTGTAGATCTATAGACCGGCTACACAAACAGGATTTCCACATAATGTAGATCGTCTTACTGCAGTGCATCTGGTTTTGTTTCCAAACTGATGTTTGCATGTATTTGCTGCCCTCCCAGAATGGCCGGTGGGCTCCCGAAATTTAGATAGCACTCCCGGCCCCCCCAGCAAAGTTGTGCATGTCTTCCGCATTCCCAGGCAGATGCTTGGAGAGCACCCCCCAGCCACCCATGTATAGAGCACAAGAGGGTGGTCCGGGGGGGATCCAATGATGTGATTGTGCTTAATTGTGTTAGCATAGCCCTGCCCACTGCTATACAATTCCTGATCTTTCAACACTGTATTGCTGGGGTGGAGCCACAATAACACAATTGTGCCGACATGCCCACTCCCCTCAGGCCATCTTCGTGCCTGCCAAATCCCCTATGCGCTGACTGGGCCGCCCCCTATCAGTCTGTACATCTACATTTCATTGTACAGTATATTTTGTATATATTCATGATGTGAACATTCAGACTTCCTACACCAGAATGTCAACATGGACATTTAACATGTTAACATTCACAATGTTGACACTGACAAAATATTGACATTGATATCATGTTGACATTGTGAATATCGACAGCAGATCTTAGGGTTAGGGTTAGTTGATAAGTGTCTGAAAAACCGCAGTGCCCACATGCTGACTGTCAACATTTGCAATGTTGACATTATGGCAATGTTGACATTATGTCAGTGTTAACATTTGACATCCCATCCATAGTGTCTGGCACTATACTGTGGACATTATGTGCATCTGGCACTATACTTGAACGTTATGTGCATCTGACACTATACTTTGTGCATTGTGTGTAAGGCTGCTAATTGTGTGTGCATGTTTAGGGAGGGCAGTATGTGTATCTGGCATGGTGGGGGCATATGTGTACCTGACACCGTGGGGGCTGTATGTGTATCTAGCACTGTGTGGACATATGTGTGTCTGGCACTGTGGGGCCATATGTGTGTCTGGCACTGTGGGGCCATATGTGTGTCTGGCACTGTGGGGCCATATGTGTGTCTGGCACCATGGGGGCATATGTGTGACTGGCACCATGTGCATATGTGTGTCTGGTACTGTGGGGTCATATGTGTGTCTGGCACCATGGGGGCATATGTGTGACCTGCACTATGGGGGCATATGTGTATCTGGCACTGTGGGGATATATATGTATCTGGCACTATACTGGGAGGCATTATGTGTATCTGTCACTGCACTACTGGGGTCATTATGTGTAAGTGGCACTATACTGGGGACGTTATGTGTATCTGGCACTATACTGGGAACATTATGTGCATCTGGCACTACACTGGAATGTTATGTGTATCTAACACTATGCTGGGGACATGATGTGTGACTTACACTATACTGTGCACATTATGTGTGTATGGCACTATACTGTGGACATTATGTGCATCTGGCACTATACTGGAACGTTATGTGTATCTGACACTATACTGGGGACATTATGTGTAAGGAGCACTACTGTGGGCATTGTGTGTAAGGCTGCTAATTGTGTGTATGCATGTGTAGGGAGGATGGCATTATATACAGTATTTATAGTTTGAAATAATAATATAAAATTATAAGGCCACGCCCACTTTCCGAGGAGCGCGCTTGCCTTCCCATACATATGGGAACTACTGTGTGGCATAATGCGTATAAAGGGTACTATTGTATAGCATAACGTGAATTACGGACATTACTGTGCTGTGTAATGTGAGTCAGGATCACTACTGTGTGGTGTAATTTGAATTGGGGTGCTACTGAGTGGCCACGCCATTTTTTTGGCACACGCGCCTTTCCTATTTCAAATATAGGGGGGGGGGGGAGGCGTGCCAGTCCTTTACTTTGACAGGTGTGCTTGGACCCCCAGATACACCCCTGTCGAGAGGCTGAAGATGAGGAGGCAGGTAACGGATTTTGCAAAAATTCTTTCTCCTTCATACAAGAACTCAAAGTTTGGTTGTGATTTTTGGAATATTTGTTTTACAGCTGCATCATCTGCAGCACCTCCTAAACGTCATCAACAACTGCTAGCTGCAAAGACACCCTGGCCCTCGTTCACACATCTTGTTGGTGAGTCTGTGAGAGAAAAAAAACATTAACATTGTACACTACAGAGGGTATTCAATGCTTGTTGGATCCTTTCCAACAAGCATTTCCAACGGAAAGGATCCGACAATCTAGTATTCAATGAGCGGTCGGATTTGGCTGTTCCCGACAATGCCAATACAACTTTTTTTAAGGTCAGATTGACATTGTCGGAAACTGGGCCAAAACCTGTTGGATTTGGCCACGGAATCCGACAAAACACGTTGATCCGCGGCTAATCCGCCGATCCACGAGTTTCCTGACAAGTCGGAATTGCCGACTTGTCAGAAAAAAAGCAGCCCGATTGAATAGGTTGGAACCCCTTCTGACCTTAAAAAGTCGGAAACTGACGTCTTTCCGACAAAACCACAGTTTCCGACTTCAATTGAATACCCCCCTAGAACATTAAGTCCTACACTAGTACCACACTGGAGTGTAGGGATCAGAAGGTATTCAGGGCAATATTTTTAATTAACCAGACTTCAAAGTATGACATTAATATGTCTATACACTGTATGTAAAGCAAGTTTATATTTAGAAAATGGAAGGCCTAATGTGGGCTTTTTCCACACTGGTGTTATTTGTAAATAAATGGCAGGTTTTTGGCAGTTTCTCAAAGGGATAACTTATGTGGCTATTGCAAGTTTTATGAATCCAACGTATCTTTTCTTCCATTGGTTCTGGAGACAGTGAAACTGAAAATGCAGATCCAGTGTCAGTTGTGGAACTTGTAGAGGGAGAAGGGGAAATGTTTACACTACAAATGTTTCCCATTACACAATCAGTGCCACCTACCACCAACGCAGTAGAAACTCCACAACCCAAAATAAGCCCAAGCCCTCCTCCTGCTCAGCCAGACTGTATGTTTTGTCAATCACTGTCTGATTTTCAAACTCAACAACTAGCCCTACTTACAACCCAAGCGTGACAACTGTCTAAACTTAATAAGAGTGTCGGAATTGCAGCTTAATAGGTCTTCAGGCTGAAGTTAGCAGAGGAGCAACAACCTAGAACAGATTGGGGAATCCAAACTGATAGGTTCCACAACACATTCCTCAGAATGCTGTAATCACAGACTAATGCTGTGTGGGACCTTAATGCAATCATTTTAAGATTGTGGTCCCAACTTTTGTCCCTCTTACCCAAAGGTAACCCCAGCACATCCACTGACACCACACACTGATACCCCTGCAATCCCACCACCCAGATAGACATGCCACACCAGAGGTGGTTCACAACAACCCAGGTCTGGCAGAGGTGCACCTAGGTGACTGGAATATATGCATGTTAGTAATAATACTGGATACAAAACACATTACAAACAATGTTATCACAAAATAAGTCAAATTATATTAACTACAGAGAACACAGAGTATGCCATTGATCACTATGCAATACATAGAGCATCCCAGTGGCCACCATGTATTATGTTGAGTACCCCAACAAACACTGTACAATAAGGGCATACCAGTAATTACTATATAGTATGGAAAGCACCCCAGTGACCACCATACAGTAAACAAAGGCCATACAGTACACAGAGCATCCCAGTGATTTCCACACAGTACACAGAGCATCCCAGTGATCTCCACACAGTACACAGAGCATCCCAGTGATTTCCATACAGTACACAGCATCCCAGTGATTTCCAACCAGTACACAGAACATCCCAGTGATTTACATACAGTACACAGAGCATCCCAGTGATTTCCATACAGTACACAGAGCATCCCAGTGAGTTCCACACAGTACACAGAGCATCCCAGTGATTTCCATACAGTACACAGAACATCCCAGTGATTTCCATACAGTACACAGAGCATCCCAGTGATTTCCATACAGTACACAGAGCATCCCAGTGAGTTCCATATAGTACATGGAGCATCCCATTGATTACTATAAGAGCTTTTCTCTGAATGCTGCACAGTATCACGTGCTCATCAATAATTAACCCTTCCTCAAACTTATTTTACTCTTTAAGTTACAACATAATACCCAGTTCAACATAATTAACCCTTTTAACTCCTTCATCCCAATTATTTAGCCCCACATATTTTATATTTAGATTCATCAACCCCTTAAATATTTCCATTATTATCTCCATTAAAAGCTTTAACCCCTTCATACTCATACTTAAACATAATTCTCCTAACACTTTATTCTAAACATTAATTCCCTCAACTATACACCTCCCCCCTTCACTCACCTGTTGTAGATCTGTTCCTCCTGCAATACAGTCACTGAGCAGAGGAAGTGGAACTAGCAGCGGATCATATTTATACAGGGAGAATAAATAGTCTGTGAGTCACACATTCTACAGCTCTAGACATTATGTATTTTTATTATTATAAACCATTTAAATCATATATTATATTAAATTAGGGGGGGGGGGGGGTTCTATTATGATATTTGCATGCATTCTACTATTGTCGTGTTTCTGGAATATAAGGTGTACTTATTAGATGCCAGTTAGGATTAAAGTAATAGATGTTGGTGGCAAATGCTTAATAGCTGTTTTTTTTTTCCAATGTTTGCAGCCGTGAAGGGGTTAGACCAGAGGTTCTCAAACTCGGTCCTCGGGGGCACACACAGTGCATGTTTTGCAGGTCTCCTCACAGAATCGCAAGTGAAATAATTAGCTCCACCTGTGGACCTTTTAAAATGTGTCAGTGAGTAATTAATACACCTGTGCACCTGCTGGGTTACCTGCAAAACATGCACTGTGTGTGCCCCCGAGGACCGAGTTTGAGAACCTCTGGGTTAGACAATGCATTACGATAGTAAGGGTGTTGTGGGCTACACAGTAAATCCCCAGTGTTCATATAAACTTTTTAATATTTGTAAATGAAATGTAACATTTTGAATGGTAAAAAAAATCATTGGAATTCACTGAGTAATGAGCCTGCAGCAACTTGTGCATACCTCCCAACATGACCCTCTCCAGGAGGGACACAATGCTCTGCTCCTGGACTTCCCTCTTAATTTATGATTGGCATCTGTGTTGAACAGGTAATGGATAAGAAAGGTGTTTCAGCACAGGTGCTGGCAATCATACAGTAAGAGGGAAGTCCAGGAGCAGAGCATTGTGTCCCTCCTGGAGAGGGTCATGTTGGGAGGTATGCATGTGTCATGGGACTGTTGTGTCCCAACATCTGTGCTTGTCTGAGGCACCCGGACACAAATGAGGCATCTGTTTCAGGTGGCTCCAATACTAATGATTACGGCTGTTGACAGAAAAGCAGTAAATGCATGTAGACACATGGATCCTCACAGAGACGGTCTGAAAGCATAAAATAGACTGCCGCAGATGAATGCAATAGAGGTCACAGATGCGTATGACTCAGTTTCAGGCCCAAACTACACATACACATCTGATTTCTGTGTACAACTAACCACTTGTTAGCGTGCCTAGCTGTAAGGGAAAGTGGGCTGCAAGCCTCCATCACTTGTGTTTATGGTGCAGTGCCTACGGTCAACAGGACAGTTATATTACACATACACCATGTTCAGTACCGTCCAGACGAGAGTGGGGATGTTCCTGTGTACCTGGGGGGCATAGCCAAACCAGAGGGAGGCGTGGTTCCTCCCCAATTTAAAAAAAAAAAACCTATATGCAACATCGCGCCCCAGAAAGGGTGAGGATCCAGGGAGGGTGACCAGAGCAATCGCCCCACCTCCCCCTTCATAACACTACCTCAGTGGCACATGGCTCATCATACAGGGAGAGAGGGGAGACTTCCTGATGTACAACTGACCAAGGTCCCAGCAGGGCCCCTCCAACAAGCCAGTGTCCGGCTAAAGAGTACCCCTCCTCCCCCCATATCGGCGCCCCTGACCATGTTACGCAAGGTACATTTAGTAGACCTCTTTTCTGGGTACATACTTTGTGACTGCACCTTAAGTGATGTCCACCTGAGTCACACAGTGAAAAAAAAAAAAACCAGCAGGTGTGCTTACACTTTGCAGATGAACAATGGCCTTGATTTGGGCTTTGTCCCACCTCATTTGATGATATTTTGGCTTTTCCTGCAGTAAGTGGCACACAGCACTGTAATAAGACTGTCTGCTGCCTCTACTGTATATAACGCACACACACAGCTGATGTAAGACATGAGAAATGATAGAAAATACAGATGCCTCTCCGAGTAGGAGGATGTGGTCATAGATTTTGCTGCGTAATACTTTGGTTTCCTCTCCTGCTCATAATTAACTTTCTGCTACCCGTGGAAGGTGGAATTACTTAGTGTCGTGTTGGTATACTTACACTATGCGTTACCTGAGTTTCCGTCAGTGTTCTAATATTACAGTTTTCATGAATTATAAATAAATGTTAACTATTTGTAAATATAATAAAAGATAATCATTTTTCAAACTCAGTTGCGTTCATCTGTAGCAAGCTTTTTCCCAAAGTCATATGGTATTGTTTTTATTTACAATATAAATAGTAGATCCAATTGACAAAGCCCCATGGCGAAACGCGTGTCTTTTGACCTGAAGGCGTCTCATGGTGCACGTATGGGACTATAGCTGACTGCATTAAGGCAGTATGTCTGACTGTCTTTATTAAACAGGTATCTCTGCTCTGTGACTCCGTACAGTGGAGCTGAGGTGGCTTGCGGCTAGGGCATGTTGGCGGGTCCTCCCCGCTCCCATACTCCGTACTATGGAACATGGGAGCGGGTAGGACCCGCCAACATGCCCCAGCCGCAAGCCTCAGCTCCACTGTACAGAGCTTCAGAGCGGGGAGGACCCGCCAACATGCCCCAGCCGCAGGCACCGCTCAGCTCCATTGCCCAGCTGCAGCCCGCCCCAGCACAGCACAGCAGCACCAGCCAGTGTCACAGAGGACAGCGGGGAGAGATGGTAAGTGTCTGTCTGTCTGTCTGTCTCTATCTCTATCGACGCTGTCTGCCGTAATGTGTAAAAAGGGGGACTGGCTGCCGTAATGTGTAAAAAGGGGATTCTGTCTGCCGTAATGTGTAAAAAGGGGGACTGGCTGCCGTAATGTGTAAAAAGGGGACGCTGTCTGCCGTAATGTGTAAAAAGGGGGACGCTGTCTGCTGTAATGTGTAAGAAGGGGACACTGTTTGCCGTAATGTGTAAGAAGGGGGATGCTGTCTGCTGTAATGTGTAAGAAGGGGGACACCCTCTGCCGTAATGTGTAAGAAGGGGGACGCCGTCTGCCGTAATGTGTAAAAAGGGATGCTGTCTACCGTAATGTGTAAAAAGGGGATGCTGTCTGCCGTAATGTGTAAAAAGGGGGATGCTGTCTGTCATAATGTGTAAAAAGGGGACACTGTCTGCCGTAATGTGTAAAAAGGGGGACTGGCTGCCGTAATGTGTAAAAAGGGGATTCTGTCTGCCGTAATGTGTAAAAAGGGGGACTGGCTGCCGTAATGTGTAAAAAGGGGACGCTGTCTGCCGTAATGTGTAAAAAGGGGGACGCTGTCTGCTGTAATGTGTAAGAAGGGGACACTGTTTGCCGTAATGTGTAAGAAGGGGGATGCTGTCTGCTGTAATGTGTAAGAAGGGGGACACCCTCTGCCGTAATGTGTAAGAAGGGGGACGCCGTCTGCCGTAATGTGTAAAAAGGGGATGCTGTCTACCGTAATGTGTAAAAGGGGATGCTGTCTGCCGTAATGTGTAAAAAGGGGGATGCTGTCTGTCATAATGTGTAAAAAGGGGACACTGTCTGCCGTAATGTGTAAAAAGGGGGACGCTGTCTTCCGTAATGTGTAAAAAGGGGGACGCTGTCTTCCGTAATGTGTAAAAAGGGGACGCTGTCTGCCGTAATGTGTAAAACGGGGGACGCTGTCTTCCATAATGTGTAA
This sequence comes from Pseudophryne corroboree, assembly GCF_028390025.1. NCBI lineage: Eukaryota > Metazoa > Chordata > Amphibia > Anura > Myobatrachidae > Pseudophryne > Pseudophryne corroboree. The sequence continues at coordinate 56,431,356 of NC_086449.1, forward strand.
AAAGGGGGACGCTGTCTGCCGTAATGTGTAAAAAGGGGACTGTCTGCTGTAATGTGTAAAAAGGGGATGCTGACTGCCGTAATGTGTAAAAGGGGCTCTACCTGGTGTAGTGTCATTTGAGTAATGGAGACTACTGTGTACCGTAGTATGAATTGGTATTATTTTGTGGCCACACCCTTTCCCCATGAAGCCACACCCCTAATTTTTTGCCCGCGCCTACGGCGCTCACTGCCCGTATTTTACATTAGGTGGGTTGGGCCGCCAATGCCGTTTCTTGCACACAGCGCTAAAATGCCTAGTTACGGCACTGGTAGTAGTAGTAGTAGCCGCTACAGCAGCAGTAGTAGTAGTAGTAGTAGCCGCTACAGCAGCAGTAGTAGTAGCAGCAGTAGCCGCAGCAGCAGCAGCAGTAGTAGTAGTAGTAGCAGCCAGTGCCGTAACTAGACATTTTAGCACTGTGTGCAAGAAACAACATTGGCGTGCCCCCCCCCCCCCCTTTATACAAATCAGGGCCGCAAAAATAAAGCGGTGTGTGGCTTCACGGGGAAGGGGCGTGGCCACAAACCTCACTTTCACACATTACGGCAGACAGAGTCCCCCTTTTTACACATTAGGCAGGCATAGTCCCCTTTTTTATACATTAGGCTGCAGAGTCCCCCGTTTTTACATATTATGGTAGGCAGCAGAGGCGGATTGGCCATAGGGTTTACAGTAGTGATGTGCACCGGACATTTTTCGGGGTTTGTGTTTTGGTTTTGGATTCGGTTCTGCGGCCGTGTTTTGGATTCGGACGCGTTTGGCAAAACCTCCCTGAAAATTTTTTGTCGGATTCGGGTTTTGTGTTTTGGTTTTGGGTTCGGTTCCGCGGCCGTGTTTTGGGTTCGACCGCGTTTTGGCAAAACCTCACCGAATTTTTTTTGTCGGATTCGGGTGTGTTTTGGATTCGGGTGTTTTTTTCAAAAAACACTAAAAGACAGCTTAAATCATAGAATTTGGGGGTCATTTTGATCCCATAGTATTATTAAAATCAATAACCATAATTTCCACTCATTTTCAGTCTATTCTGAACACCTCACACCTCACAATATTATTTTTAGTCCTAAAATTTGCACCGAGGTCGCTGGATGGCTAAGCTAAGCGACACAAGTGGCTGACACAAACACCTGGCCCATCTAGGAGTGGCACTGCAGTGTCAGGCAGGATGGCACTTCAAAAAAATAGTCCCCAAACAGCACATGATGCAAAGAAAAAAAGAGGCGCACCAAGGTCGCTGTGTGACTAAGCTAAGCGACACAAGTCAGTGGCGCAGCCAGGGGGGGTTTCCGAGTACCCAGAAACCCCCCTCCACTAAAAAATAAAAAAATTTTTTTTTTTTTTTTTTTTTTTTTTAGCTGCATGAGTATTATTAATGACTGTCTAGCGTCCTCTGCAGCCTGCTGTCTTCCTGGTGCAACTTGCAAGTGCAATAAAAGTTTACTTTATTTTAATTATAGTACATATATATCCATGTGCCTACATATATACACATATATATACATACATGCATACATATAAACACACACACATATGATATATATATACATGTGCATATATATGTGTACTGTATGTGTGTGTATATATATATATATATGTATGCGTGTTTAATATGCTATGTATATGTGTATATGGGTTCACTACGATCTCCCGGCGACCAGCATACCGGCGCCGGGAGGCCGGCCGCCGGCTTACCAACAGTGTGGCGAGCGCAAATGAGCCCCTTGCGGGCTCGCTGCGCTCGCCACGCTACGCGCGCCACACTATTCTATTCTCCCTCCAGGGGGGTCGTGGACCCCCACGAGGGAGAATAAGTGTCGGTATGCCGGCGGTCAGGCTCCCGGCGCCGGTATGCTGGTCGCCGGGAGCCCGACCGCCGGCATACTGAAGACCACCCGTCTATATGTATGTGTGTGTGTATGTGTATATATATATATATATATATATATGTGTGTGTAGATATATGTATATATATATATATATATGTAGAAGAGTCAGAACAAACAAATGTCCAAGACAGGACATGGCACTCCAGGACTTTAGTATAAATGATTTTAATGCATCCACTTAATCAACGACCTGCATCACTCCAACAGCCAGTGGTGCAGTGTAAACTGTGGCATAATGGCACAAGCATATATATGTGTAGATATATATATATATATATATAGACACAGACACACACACAGACACACACACAGACACACACACACACAGACAGACACACACAGACACACACACACACACACAGACACACACACACACAGACAGACACACACACAGACAGACACACACACACACACACACACACAGACACAGACACACACACACCGACAGACACACACACACAGACAGACACACACACACACACAGACACACACACACACACAGACACACACACAGACACACACACACAGACACACACAGACACAGACACACACAGACACACACACAGACACACACACAGACACACACGTTTTACGGACCCAGCATATACTGGGTCACCTCAGTCCCCACCCCCGTGATTGGCTCCGCCCAGTTCTGGAAACCCCCCCATGCAAATCCTGCGTTTGCCACTGCAAGTGGCCAACACAAACACCTGGCCCATCTAGGAGTGGCACTGCAGTGTCAGACAGGATGGCACTTCAAAAAAATTGTCCCCAAACAGCACATGATGCAAAGAAAAAAAGAGACGCACCAAGGTCGCTGTGTGACTAAGCTAAGCGACACAAGTGGCCGACACAAACACCTGGCCCATCTAGGAGTGGCACTGCAGTGTCAGACAGGATGGCACTTCAAAAAAATTGTCCCCAAACAGCACATGATGCAAAGAAAAAAGAGGCGCACCAAGGTCGCTGTGTGACTAAGCTAAGTGACACAAGTGGCCGACACAAACACCTGGCCCATCTAGGAGTGGCACTGCAGTGTCAGACAGGATGGCACTTCAAAAAAATTGTCCCCAAACAGCACATGATGCAAAGAAAAAAAGAGGCGCACCAAGGTCGCTGTGTGACTAAGCTAAGCGACACAAGTGGCCGACACAAACACCTGGCCCATCTAGGAGTGGCACTGCAGTGTCAGACAGGATGGCACTTCAAAAAAATTGTCCCCAAACAGCACATGATGCAAAGAAAAAAAGAGGCGCACCACAGGTATAGAATGTAGATGGATAGTATACTTAATGACGACACAGAGGTAGGTAGAGCAGTGGCCTTCCGTACCGTACTGCTATATATAGTACACTGGTGGTCACTGTGTCAGCAAACTGCAAAACTAAAATGCACCACAGGTATAGAATGTAGATGGATAGTATACTTAATGACGACACAGAGGTAGGTACAGCAGTGGCCTTCCGTACCGTACTGCTATATATAGTATACTGGTGGTCACTGTGTCAGCAAACTGCAAAACTAAAATGCACCACAGGTATAGAATGTAGATGGATAGTATACTTAATGACGACACAGAGGTAGGTACAGCAGTGGCCTTCCGTACCGTACTGCTATATATAGTATACTGGTGGTCACTGTGTCAGCAAACTGCAAAACTAAAATGCACCACAGGTATAGAATGTAGATGGATAGTATACTTAATGACGACACAGAGGTAGGTACAGCAGTGGCCTTCCGTACCGTACTGCTATATATAGTATACTGGTGGTCACTGTGTCAGCAAACTGCAAAACTAAAATGCACCACAGGTATAGAATGTAGATGGATAGTATACTTAATGACGACACAGAGGTAGGTAGAGCAGTGGCCTTCCGTACCGTACTGCTATGTATAGTATACTGGTGGTCACTGTGTCAGCAAACTGCAAAACTAAAATGCACCACAGGTATAGAATGTAGATGGATAGTATACTTAATGACGACACAGAGGTAGGTACAGCAGTGGCCTTCCGTACCGTACTGCTATATATCGTATACTGGTGGTCGCTGTGTCAGCAAACTGCAAAACTAAAATGCACCACAGGTATAGAATGTAGATGGAAAGTATACTTAGTGACGACACAGAGGTAGGTACAGCAGTGGCCTTCCGTACCGTACTGCTATATATAGTATACTGGTGGTCACTGTGTCAGCAAACTGCAAAACTAAAATGCACCACAGGTATAGAATGTAGATGGATAGTATACTTAATGACGACACAGAGGTAGGTACAGCAGTGGCCTTCCGTACCGTACTGCTATATATAGTATACTGGTGGTCACTGTGTCAGCAAACTGCACAACTGAAATGCACCACAGGTATAGAATCTAGATGGATAGTATACTTAGTGACGACACAGAGGTAGGTACAGCAGTGGCCTTCCGTACCGTAATGCTATATATTATATGCTGGTGGTCACTGGTCAGCAAAACTCTGCACTGTACTCCTCCTATATAATATTATACTGGTGGTCCCCAGTCCCCACAATAAAGCAGCACACTGAGCACAGATATGGAGTGTTTTTCAGGCAGACAACGTATACTGGTGGTCACTGTCAGCAAAACTCTGCACTGTGCTCCTGCTATATTTTTCGGACCATAAGACGCACTTTTTCTCCCCAAAAATGTGGGGGGAAAAGTATGTGCATCTTATGGAGCGAATAAGACGTGGAGCACACAGCAGGAGCGAATAACTCATTGTGGAGCATACATACGGGGCATACAGCGCTCCCCCTGCGCTGGGTGGGAGAGCCAGCGCAGATGGAGTGTGCGGGTAGCGCCGGCGGGTAGCGCCGGGTCCTGGATGCTGCTGCTGCTGCGCCGTCATCTCAGAGCCCGGCAGCAGAGCCCGACATCTGAGAGCGCGGAAGCAGAGTGCCCGCATCTCAGAGCCCAGCAGCAGAGCCGGCATCATGTGACTCCCCCGCTGGTATATAAGAAGACAGCGAAGAAAGTGATGTCAGTGATTGTGAGCAAATGAGCTTCATAAATTCTGACTCTAGCGATGATGAGTTCTTGGGGTTTCCAGAAAACTAGAGTACTCAAACCTTTAAGTCTCTCCATTTGTTAATAACAGTGATAATGGTTCTTAATGCCACTGTTGAGTGCTATTCACTTTACATGGTTCAAATGCTATTCTGTTATAGTTTATTAAATATTTTATTACACTATTTGGTTCAGAATATTTTTTTTCCTGTTTTCCTACTCTAAAAACTAGGTGCGTCTTATGGTCAGGTGCGTCTTATGGTCCGAAAAATACAGTCCCCACAATTAAGCAGTGTGAGCACAGATATATGCAGCACACTGAGCACAGATATGGAGCGTTTTTTTCAGGCAGAGAACGGATAACTGGGGGTCACTGATCAGCAAAACTCTGCACTGTACTCCTCTTATATTATACAGCTGCTCCCCAGCCCTCCCCACAATTAAGCAATAATGCACAATCAAGTTCAACAATAACGGAGAGGACGCCAGCCACGTCCTCTCCCTAACATTTCCAATGCACGAGTGAAAATGGCGGCGACGAGCGGCTGCTTATATAGAATCCGAATCTCGCGAGAATCCGACAGCGGGATGATGACGTTCGGGCGCGCTCGGGTTAACCGAGCCATACGGGAGAATCCGAGTATGGCTCGGACCCGTGTAAAAAGGGTGAAGTTCGGGGGGGTTCGGTTCCCGAGAAACCGAACTCGCTCATCACTAGTTTACAGGGAAGATTCCCGGTGGGCTGATGCACCTGTGGGGCCTGTTTTGTTTGAGGACATGTGGTCCTTTCTATAGATATAATGAATAAGATGCAAAATATTTTGCATATATGAAAATCACTTTTCCACTTAGCCTGTGATTGCAGATGATCTAGTGTATGCTCTGTCTGCCTGCTTGGCTGACATATAAGATTGAGTGAATAGTGATTGGGATACGGTTGGTGTAATAAGCAAGAAAATATATCTTTCTAAAGAATTATATAGTTTCCTAAATTCTAAAGGTGTATCATATAATGTGCTCATAACATGTAATTTTATTTCTTTTTAACGTCCCCCTTGGTGCTGGACATGCCCACTATC